>NW_027052672.1:0-300000 GCF_958450345.1 Calliphora vicina
ATTTCTGATCAATAAGCGTTTAAACAATCATATTTATGATCAATAAGCGTTTAAACAATCATATTTATGATCAATAAGCGTTTAAACAATCATATTTCTGATCAATAAGCGTTTAAACAATCATATTTCTGATCAATAAGCGTTTAAACAATCATATTTCTGATCAATAAGCGTTTAAACACTCATATTTATGATCAATAAGCGTTTAAACAATCATATTTATGATCAATAAGCGTTTAAACAATCATATTTCTGATCAATAAGCGTTTAAACAATCATATTTCTGATCAATAAGCGTTTAAACAATCATATTTCTGATCAATAAGCGTTTAAACAATCATATTTCTGTTCAATAAGCCTTTAAACAATCATATTTCTGATCAATAAGCGTTTAAACAATCATATTTCTGATCAGTAAGCGTTTAAACAATCATATTTCTGATCAATAAGCGTTTAAACAATCATATTTCTGATCAATAAGCGTTTAAACAATCATATTTATGATCAATAAGCGTTTAAACAATCATATTTATGATCAATAAGCGTTTAAACAATCATATTTCTGATCAATAAGCGTTTAAACAATCATATTTCTGATCAATAAGCGTTTAAACAATCATATTTCTGATCAATAAGCGTTTAAACAATCATATTTCTGATCAATAAGCGTTTAAACAATCATATTTATGATCAATAAGCGTTTAAACAATCATATTTATGATTAATAAGCGTTTAAACAATCATATTTCTGATCAATAAGCGTTTAAACAATCATATTTCTGATCAATAAGCGTTTAAACAATCATATTTATGATCAATAAGCGTTTAAACAATCATATTTCTGATCAATAAGCGTTTAAACAATCATATTTATGATCAATAAGCGTTTAAACAATCATATTTCTGATCAATAAGCGTTTAAACAATCATATTTCTGATCAATAAGCGTTTAAACAATCATATTTATGATCAATAAGCGTTTTAAACAATCATATTTATGATCAATAAGCGTTTAAACAATCATATTTCTGATCAATAAGCGTTTAAACAATCATATTTGTGATCAATAAGCGTTTAAACAATCATATTTCTGATCAATAAGCGTTTAAACAATCATATTTCTGATCACTAAGCGTTTAAACAATCATATTTCTGATCAATAAGCGTTTAAACAATCATATTTCTGATCAATAAGCGTTTAAACAATCATATTTATGATCAATAAGCGTTTAAACAATCATATTTATGATCAATAAGCGTTTAAACAATCATATTTATGATCAATAAGCGTTTAAACAATCATATTTCTGATCAATAAGCGTTTAAACAATCATATTTATGATCAATAAGCGTTTAAACAATCATATTTATGATCAATAAGCATTTAAACAATCATATTTCTGATCAATAAGCGTTTAAACAATCATATTTCTGATCAATAAGCGTTTAAACAATCATATTTCTGATCAATAAGCGTTTAAACAATCATATTTCTGATCAATAAGCGTTTAAACAATCATATTTATGATCAATAAGCGTTTAAACAATCATATTTATGATCAATAAGCGTTTAAACAATCATATTTCTGATCAATAAGCGTTTAAACAATCATATTTCTGATCAATAAGCGTTTAAACAATCATATTTCTGATCAATAAGCGTTTAAACAATCATATTTCTGATCAATAAGCGTTTAAACAATCATATTTCTGATCAATAAGCGTTTAAACAATCATATTTATGATCAATAAGCGTTTAAACAATCATATTTCTGATCAATAAGCGTTTAAACAATCATATTTATGATCAATAAGCGTTTAAACACTCATATTTCTGATCAATAAGCGTTTAAACAATCATATTTATGATCAATAAGCGTTTAAACAATCATATTTATGATCAATAAGCGTTTAAACAATCATATTTCTGATCAATAAGCGTTTAAACAATCATATTTATGATCAATAAGCGTTTAAACAATCATATTTCTGATCAATAAGCGTTTAAACAATCATATTTATGATCAATAAGCGTTTAAACAATCATATTTATGATCAATAAGCGTTTAAACAATCATATTTATGATCAATAAGCGTTTAAACAATCATATTTATGATCAATAAGCGTTTAAACACTCATATTTCTGATCAATAAGCGTTTAAACAATCATATTTATGATCAATAAGCGTTTAAACAATCATATTTCTGATCAATAAGCGTTTAAACAATCATATTTATGATCAATAAGCGTTTAAACAATCATATTTATGATCAATAAGCGTTTAAACAATCATATTTCTGATCAATAAGCGTTTAAACAATCATATTTATGATCAATAAGCGTTTAAACAATCATATTTATGATCAATAAGCGTTTAAACAATCATATTTCTGATCAATAAGCGTTTAAACAATCATATTTCTGATCAATAAGCGTTTAAACAATCATATTTCTGATCAATAAGCGTTTAAACAATCATATTTATGATCAATAAGCGTTTAAAAAATCATATTTATGATCAATAAGCGTTTAAACAATCATATTTCTGATCAATAAGCGTTTAAACAATCATATTTCTGATCAATAAGCGTTTAAACAATCATATTTCTGATCAAGAAGCGTTTAAACAATCATATTTCTGATCAATAAGCGTTTAAACAATCATATTTCTGATCAATAAGCGTTTAAACAATCATATTTCTGATCAATAAGCGTTTAAACAATCATATTTATGATCAATAAGCGTTTAAACAATCATATTTATGATCAATAAGCGTTTAAACAATCATATTTCTGATCAATAAGCGTTTAAACAATCATATTTATGATCAATAAGCGTTTAAACAATCATATTTATGATCAATAAGCGTTTAAACAATCATATTTATGATCAATAAGCATTTAAACAATCATATTTCTGATCAATAAGCGTTTAAACAATCATATTTCTGATCAATAAGCGTTTAAACAATCATATTTCTGATCAATAAGCGTTTAAACAATCATATTTCTGATCAATAAGCGTTTAAACAATCATATTTATGATCAATAAGCGTTTAAACAATCATATTTATGATCAATAAGCGTTTAAACAATCATATTTCTGATCAATAAGCGTTTAAACAATCATATTTCTGATCAATAAGCGTTTAAACAATCATATTTCTGATCAATAAGCGTTTAAACAATCATATTTCTGATCAATAAGCGTTTAAACAATCATATTTCTGATCAATAAGCGTTTAAACAATCATATTTATGATCAATAAGCGTTTAAACAATCATATTTCTGATCAATAAGCGTTTAAACAATCATATTTATGATCAATAAGCGTTTAAACACTCATATTTCTGATCAATAAGCGTTTAAACAATCATATTTATGATCAATAAGCGTTTAAACAATCATATTTATGATCAATAAGCGTTTAAACAATCATATTTCTGATCAATAAGCGTTTAAACAATCATATTTATGATCAATAAGCGTTTAAACAATCATATTTCTGATCAATAAGCGTTTAAACAATCATATTTATGATCAATAAGCGTTTAAACAATCATATTTATGATCAATAAGCGTTTAAACAATCATATTTATGATCAATAAGCGTTTAAACAATCATATTTATGATCAATAAGCGTTTAAACACTCATATTTCTGATCAATAAGCGTTTAAACAATCATATTTATGATCAATAAGCGTTTAAACAATCATATTTCTGATCAATAAGCGTTTAAACAATCATATTTATGATCAATAAGCGTTTAAACAATCATATTTATGATCAATAAGCGTTTAAACAATCATATTTCTGATCAATAAGCGTTTAAACAATCATATTTATGATCAATAAGCGTTTAAACAATCATATTTATGATCAATAAGCGTTTAAACAATCATATTTCTGATCAATAAGCGTTTAAACAATCATATTTCTGATCAATAAGCGTTTAAACAATCATATTTCTGATCAATAAGCGTTTAAACAATCATATTTATGATCAATAAGCGTTTAAAAAATCATATTTATGATCAATAAGCGTTTAAACAATCATATTTCTGATCAATAAGCGTTTAAACAATCATATTTCTGATCAATAAGCGTTTAAACAATCATATTTCTGATCAAGAAGCGTTTAAACAATCATATTTCTGATCAATAAGCGTTTAAACAATCATATTTCTGATCAATAAGCGTTTAAACAATCATATTTCTGATCAATAAGCGTTTAAACAAAAATATTTATGATCAATAAGCGTTTAAACAATCATATTTATGATCAATAAGCGTTTAAACAATCATATTTCTGATCAATAAGCGTTTAAACAATCATATTTATGATCAATAAGCGTTTAAACAATCATATTTATGATCAATAAGCGTTTAAACAATCATATTTATGATCAATAAGCGTTTAAACACTCATATATCTGATCAATAAGCGTTTAAACAATCATATTTATGATCAATAAGCGTTTAAACAATCATATTTCTGATCAATAAGCGTTTAAACAATCATATTTATGATCAATAAGCGTTTAAACAATCATATTTATGATCAATAAGCGTTTAAACAATCATATTTATGATCAATAAGCGTTTAAACAATCATATTTATGATCAATAAGCGTTTAAACAATCATATTTATGATCAATAAGCGTTTAAACAATCATATTTCTGATCAATAAGCGTTTAAACAATCATATTTCTGATCAATAAGCGTTTAAACAATGATATTTATGATCAATAAGCGTTTAAACAATCATATTTATGATCAATAAGCGTTTAAACAATCATATTTCTGATCAATAAGCGTTTAAACAATCATATTTCTGATCAATAAGCGTTTAAACAATCATATTTCTGATCAATAAGCGTTTAAACAATCATATTTCTGTTCAATAAGCCTTTAAACAATCATATTTCTGATCAATAAGCGTTTAAACAATCATATTTCTGATCAATAAGCGTTTAAACAATCATATTTCTGATCAATAAGCGTTTAAACAATCATATTTCTGATCAATAAGCGTTTAAACAATCATATTTCTGATCAATAAGCGTTTAAACAATCATATTTATGATCAATAAGCGTTTAAACAATCATATTTCTGATCAATAAGCGTTTAAACAATCATATTTCTGATCAATAAGCGTTTAAACAATCATATTTCTGATCAATAAGCGTTTAAACAATCATATTTCTGATCAATAAGCGTTTAAACAATCATATTTATGATCAATAAGCGTTTAAACAATCATATTTATGATTAATAAGCGTTTAAACAATCATATTTCTGATCAATAAGCGTTTAAACAATAATATTTCTGATCAATAAGCGTTTAAACAATCATATTTATGATCAATAAGCGTTTAAACAATCATATTTCTGATCAATAAGCGTTTAAACAATCATATTTATGATCAATAAGCGTTTAAACAATCATATTTCTGATCAATAAGCGTTTAAACAATCATATTTCTGATCAATAAGCGTTTAAACAATCATATTTATGATCAATAAGCGTTTAAACAATCATATTTATGATCAATAAGCGTTTAAACAATCATATTTCTGATCAATAAGCGTTTAAACAATCATATTTCTGATCAATAAGCGTTTAAACAATCATATTTCTGATCAATAAGCGTTTAAACAATCATATTTATGATTAATAAGCGTTTAAACAATCATATTTATGATCAATAAGCGTTTAAACAATCATATTTATGATCAATAAGCGTTTAAACAATCATATTTCTGATCAATAAGCGTTTAAACAATCATATTTCTGATCAATAAGCGTTTAAACAATCATATTTCTGATCAATAAGCCTTTAAACAATCATATTTCTGATCAATAAGCGTTTAAACAATCATATTTATGATCAATAAGCGTTTAAACAATCATATTTCTGATCAATAAGCGTTTAAACAATCATATTTCTGATCAATAAGCGTTTAAACAATCATATTTCTGATCAATAAGCGTTTAAACAATCATATTTCTGATCAATAAGCGTTTAAACAATCATATTTCTGATCAATAAGCGTTTAAACAATCATATTTCTGATCAATAAGCGTTTAAACAATCATATTTATGATCAATAAGCGTTTAAACAATAATATTTCCGATCAATAAGCGTTTAAACAATCATATTTCTGATCAATAAGCGTTTAAACAATCATATTTCTGATCAATAAGCGTTTAAACAATCATATTTATGATCAATAAGCATTTAAACAATCATATTTCTGATCAATAAGCGTTTAAACACTCATATTTCTGATCTATAAGCATTTAAACACTCATATTTCTGATCAATAAGCGTTTAAACAATCATATTTCTGATCAATAAGCGTTTAAACAATCATATTTCTGATCAATAAGCGTTTAAACAATCATATTTCTGATCAATAAGCCTTTAAACAATCATATTTCTGATCAATAAGCGTTTAAACAATCATATTTATGATCAATAAGCGTTTAAACAATCATATTTCTGATCAATAAGCGTTTAAACAATCATATTTCTGATCAATAAGCGTTTAAACAATCATATTTCTGATCAATAAGCGTTTAAACAATCATATTTCTGATCAATAAGCGTTTAAACAATCATATTTCTGATCAATAAGCGTTTAAACAATCATATTTCTGATCAATAAGCGTTTAAACAATCATATTTATGATCAATAAGCGTTTAAACAATAATATTTCCGATCAATAAGCGTTTAAACAATCATATTTATGATCAATAAGCGTTTAAACACTCATATTTCTGATCAATAAGCGTTTAAACAATCATATTTATGATCAATAAGCATTTAAACAATCATATTTCTGATCAATAAGCGTTTAAACACTCATATTTCTGATCTATAAGCATTTAAACACTCATATTTCTGATCAATAAGCGTTTAAACAATCATATTTCCGAACAATAAGCGTTTAAACACTCATATTTCTGATCAATAAGCGTTTAAACACTCATATTTCTGATCAATAAGCGTTTAAACAATCATATTTCTGAGCAATAAGCGTTTAAACAATCATATTTCTGATCAATAAGCGTTTAAACACTCATATTTCTGATCAATAAGCATTTAAACAATCATATTTCTGATCAATAAGCGTTTAAACACTCATATTTCTGATCAATAAGCGTTTAGACACTCATATTTCTGATCAATAAGCATTTAAACACTCATATTTCTGATCAATAAGCGTTTAAACAATCATATTTCTGAACAATAAGCGTTTAAACACTGATATTTCTGATCAATAAGCGTTTAAACACTCATATTTCTGATCAATAAGCATTTAAACAATCATATTTCTGATCAATAAGCGTTTAAACACTCATATTTCTGATCAATAAGCATTTAAACACTCATATTTCTGATCAATAAGCGTTTAAACAATCATATTTCTGAACAATAAGCGTTTAAACACTCATATTTCTGATCAATAAGCGTTTAAACACTCATATTTCTGATCAATAAGCGTTTAAACAATCATATTTCTGAGCAATAAGCGTTTAAACAATCATATTTCTGATCAATAAGCGTTTAAACACTCATATTTCTGATCAATAAGCGTTTAAACACTCACATTTCTGATCAATAAGCGTTTAAACACTCATATTTCTGAACAATAAGCGTTTAAACACTCATATTTCTGATCAATAAGCGTTTTAACACTCATATTTCTGATCAATAAGCGTGTAAACACTCATATTTCTGATCAATAAGCGTTTAAACAATCATATTTCTGATCAATAAGCGTTTCAACACTCATATTTCTGATCAATAAGCATTTAAACACTCATATTTCTGATCAATAAGCGTTTAAACAATCATATTTCTGATCAATAAGCGTTTAAACAATCATATTTCCGAACAATAAGCGTTTAAACACTCATATTTCTGATCAATAAGCGTTTAAACACTCATATTTCTGATCAATAAGCGTTTAAACAATCATATTTCTGAGCAATAAGCGTTTAAACAATCATATTTCTGATCAATAAGCGTTTAAACACTCATATTTCTGATCAATAAGCATTTAAACAATCATATTTCTGATCAATAAGCGTTTAAACACTCATATTTCTGATCAATAAGCGTTTAGACACTCATATTTCTGATCAATAAGCATTTAAACACTCATATTTCTGATCAATAAGCGTTTAAACACTCATATTTCTGATCAATAAGCGTTTAAACACTCATATTTCTGATCAATAAGCGTTTAAACAATCATATTTCTGAGCAATAAGCGTTTAAACAATCATATTTCTGAGCAATAAGCGTTTAAACACTCATATTTCTGATCAATAAGCGTTTAAACACTCATATTTCTGATCAATAAGCGTTTAAACAATCATATTTCTGAGCAATAAGCGTTTAAACAATCATATTTCTGATCAATAAGAGTTTAAACAGTCATATTTCTGAACAATAAGCGTTTAAACACTCATATTTCTGAGCAATAAGCGTTTAAACAATCATATTTCTGATCAATAAGAGTTTAAACAGTCATATTTCTGAGCAATAAGCGTTTAAAGAGTCATATTTCTGAGCAATAAGCGTTTAAACAATCATATTTCTGATCAATAAGCGTTTAAACACTCATATTTCTGATCAATAAGCATTTAAACACTCATATTTCTGATCAATAAGCGTTTAAACAGTCATATTTCTGATCAATAAGCGTTTAAACACACTCATATTTATGATCAATAAGCGTTTAAACACTCATATTTCTGATCAATAAGCATTTAAACAATCATATTTCTGATCAATAAGCGTTTAAACACTCATATTTCTGATCAATAAGCATTTAAACAATCATATTTCTGATCAATAAGCGTTTAAACAATCATATTTCCGAACAATAAGCGTTTAAACACTCATATTTCTGATCAATAAGCCTTTAAACACTCATATTTCTGATCAATAAGCGTTTAAACAATCATATTTCTGAGCAATAAGCGTTTAAACAATCATATTTCTGATCAATAAGCGTTTAAACACTCATATTTCTGATCAATAAGCATTTAAACAATCATATTTTTGATCAATAAGCGTTTAAACACTCATATTTCTGATCAATAAGCGTTTAGACACTCATATTTCTGATCAATAAGCATTTAAACACTCATATTTCTGATCAATAAGCGTTTAAACAATCATATTTCTGAACAATAAGCGTTTAAACACTGATATTTCTGATCAATAAGCGTTTAAACACTCATATTTCTGATCAATAAGCATTTAAACAATCATATTTCTGATCAATAAGCGTTTAAACACTCATATTTCTGATCAATAAGCATTTAAACACTCATATTTCTGATCAATAAGCGTTTAAACAATCATATTTCTGAACAATAAGCGTTTAAACACTCATATTTCTGATCAATAAGCGTTTAAACACTCATATTTCTGATCAATAATCGTTTAAACAATCATATTTCTGAGCAATAAGCGTTTAAACAATCATATTTCTGATCAATAAGCGTTTAAACACTCATATTTCTGATCAATAAGCGTTTAAACACTCATATTTCTGATCAATAAGCGTTTAAACAATCATATTTCTGAACAATAAGCGTTTAAACACTCATATTTCTGATCAATAAGCGTTTAAACACTCATATTTCTGATCAATAAGCGCGTAAACACTCATATTTCTGATCAATAGGCATTTAAACACTCACATTTCTGATCAATAAGCGTTTAAACAATCATATTTCTGATCAATAAGCGTTTAAACACTCATATTTCTGATCAATAAGCGTTTAAACAATCATATTTCTGAGCAATAAGCGTTTAAACACTCATATTTCTGATCAATAAGCCTTTAAACACTCATATTTCTGATCAATAAGCATTTAAACAATCATATTTCTGATCAATAAGCGTTTAAACACTCATATTTCTGATCAATAAGCGTTTAAACAATCATATTTCTGAACAATAAGCGTTTAAACACTCATATTTCTGATCAATAAGCGTTTAAACACTCATATTTCTGATCAATAAGCATTTAAACAATCATATTTCTGATCAATAAGCGTTTAAACACTAATATTTCTGATCAATAAGCGTTTAAACACTCATATTTCTGATCAATAAGCGTTTAAACAATCATATTTCTGAGCAATAAGCGTTTAAACACTCATATTTCTGATCAATAAGCGTTTAAACACTCATATTTCTGATCAATAAGCATTTAAACAATCATATTTCTGAGCAATAAGCGTTTAAACACTCATATTTCTGATCAATAAGCGTTTAAACAATCATATTTCTGAGCAATAAGCGTTTAAACACTCATATTTCTGATCAATAAGCGTTTAAACACTCATATTTCTGATCAATAAGCATTTAAACAATCATATTTCTGAGCAATAAGCGTTTAAACAATCATATTTCTGATCAATAAGAGTTTAAACAGTCATATTTCTGAACAATAAGCGTTTAAACACTCATATTTCTGAGCAATAAGCGTTTAAACAATCATATTTCTGATCAATAAGAGTTTAAACAGTCATATTTCTGAGCAATAAGCGTTTAAATAGTCATATTTCTGAGCAATAAGCGTTTAAACAATCATATTTCTGATCAATAAGCGTTTAAACACTCATATTTCTGATCAATAGGCATTTAAACACTCACATTTCTGATCAATAAGCGTTTAAACAATCATATTTCTGATCAATAAGCGTTTAAACACTCATATTTCTGATCAATAAGCGTTTAAACAATCATATTTCTGAGCAATAAGCGTTTAAACACTCATATTTCTGATCAATAAGCGTTTAAACACTCATATTTCTGATCAATAAGCATTTAAACAATCATATTTCTGATCAATAAGCGTTTAAACACTCATATTTCTGATCAATAAGCGTTTAAACAATCATATTTCTGAACAATAAGCGTTTAAACACTCATATTTCTGATCAATAAGCGTTTAAACACTCATATTTCTGATCAATAAGCATTTAAACAATCATATTTCTGATCAATAAGCGTTTAAACACTCATATTTCTGATCAATAAGCATTTAAACACTCATATTTCTGATCAATAAGCGTTTAAACAATCATATTTCCGAACAATAAGCGTTTAAACACTCATATTTCTGATCAATAAGCGTTTAAACACTCATATTTCTGATCAATAAGCGTTTAAACAATCATATTTCTGAGCAATAAGCGTTTAAACAATCATATTTCTGATCAATAAGCGTTTAAACACTCATATTTCTGATCAATAAGCATTTAAACAATCATATTTCTGATCAATAAGCGTTTAAACACTCATATTTCTGATCAATAAGCGTTTAGACACTCATATTTCTGATCAATAAGCATTTAAACACTCATATTTCTGGTCAATAAGCGTTTAAACACTCATATTTCTGATCAATAAGCGTTTAAACACTCATATTTCTGACCAATAAGCGTTTAAACAATCATATTTCTGAGCAATAAGCGTTTAAACAATCATATTTCTGAGCAATAAGCGTTTAAACACTCATATTTCTGATCAATAAGCGTTTAAACACTCATATTTCTGATCAATAAGCGTTTAAACAATCATATTTCTGAGCAATAAGCGTTTAAACAATCATATTTCTGATCAATAAGAGTTTAAACAGTCATATTTCTGAACAATAAGCGTTTAAACACTCATATTTCTGAGCAATAAGCGTTTAAACAATCATATTTCTGATCAATAAGAGTTTAAACAGTCATATTTCTGAGCAATAAGCGTTTAAATAGTCATATTTCTGAGCAATAAGCGTTTAAACAATCATATTTCTGATCAATAAGCGTTTAAACACTCATATTTCTGATCAATAAGCATTTAAACACTCATATTTCTGATCAATAAGCGTTTAAACAATCATATTTCTGATCAATAAGCGTTTAAACACTCATATTTCTGATCAATAAGCGTTTAAACAATCATATTTCTGAGCAATAAGCGTTTAAACAATCATATTTCTGATCAATAAGCGTTTAAACACTCATATTTCTGATCAATAAGCATTTAAACACTCATATTTCTGATCAATAAGCGTTTAAACAATCATATTTCTGATCAATAAGCGTTTAAACACTCATATTTCTGATGAATAAGCATTTAAACAATCATATTTCTGATCAATAAGCGTTTAAACACTCATATTTCTGATCAATAAGCATTTAAACAATCATATTTCTGATCAATAAGCGTTTAAACACTAATATTTCTGATCAATAAGCATTTAAACACTCATATTTCTGATCAATAAGCGTTTAAACAATTATATTTCTGAACAATAAGCGTTTAAACACTCATATTTCTGATCTATAAGCGTTTAAACACTCATATTTCTGATGAATAAGCGTTTAAACAATTATATTTCTGAACAATAAGCGTTTAAACACTCATATTTCTGATCTATAAGCGTTTAAACACTCATATTTCTGATGAATAAGCGTTTAAACAGTCATATTTCTGAACAATAAGCGTTTAAACGCTCATATTTCTGAGCAATAAGCGTTTAAACAATCATATTTCTGATCAATAAGCGTTTAAACAGTCATATTTCTGAGCAATAAGCGTTTAAACAATCATATTTCTGATCAATAAGCGTTTAAACACTCATATTTCTGATCAATAAGCATTTAAACACTCATATTTCTGATCAATAAGCGTTTAAACAATCATATTTCTGATCAATAAGCGTTTAAACACTCATATTTCTGATCAATAAGCGTTTAAACAATCATATTTCTGAGCAATAAGCGTTTAAACACTCATATTTCTGATCAATAAGCGTTTAAACACTCATATTTCTGATCAATAAGCATTTAAAAAATCATATTTCTGATCAATAAGCGTTTAAACACTCATATTTCTGATCAATAAGCATTTAAACAATCATATTTCTGATCAATAAGCGTTTAAACACTCATATTTCTGATCAATAAGCATTTAAACACTCATATTTCTGATCAATAAGCGTTTAAACAATCATATTTCTGAACAATAAGCGTTTAAACACTCATATTTCTGATCAATAAGCGTTTAAACACTCATATTTCTGATCAATAAGCGTTTAAACAATCATATTTCTGAGCAATAAGCGTTTAAACAATCATATTTCTGATCAATAAGAGTTTAAACAGTCATATTGCTGAACAATAAGCGTTTAAACGCTCATATTTCTGAGCAATAAGCGTTTAAACACTCATATTTCTGATCAATAAGCGTTTAAACAATCATATTTCTGAACAATAAGCGTTTAAACACTCATATTTCTGATCAATAAGCGTTTAAACACTCATATTTCTGATCAATAAGCATTTAAACAATCATATTTCTGATCAATAAGCGTTTAAACACTCATATTTCTGATCAATAAGCATTTAAACACTCATATTTCTGATCAATTAGCGTTTAAACACTCATATTTCTAATCAATAAGCGTTTAAACAATCATATTTCTGAGCAATAAGCGTTTAAACACTCATATTTCTGATCAATAAGCGTTTAAACACTCATATTTCTGATCAATAAGCATTTAAACAATCATATTTCTGATCAATAAGCGTTTAAACACTCATATTTCTGATCAATAAGTGTTTAGACACTCATATTTCTGATCAATAAGCATTTAAGCACTCATATTTCTGATCAATAAGCATTTAAACACTCATATTTCTGATCAATAAGCGTTTAAACAATCATATTTCTGATCAATAAGCGTTTAAACAGTCATATTTCTGATCAATAAGCGTTTAAACACTCATATTTCTGATCAATAAGCGTTTAAACAATCATATTTCTGAACAATAAGCGTTTAAACACTCATATTTCTGATCAATAAGCGTTTAAACAATCATATTTCTGATCAATAAGAGTTTAAACAGTCATATTTCTGATCAATAAGCGTTTAAACACTCATATTTCTGATCAATAAGCATTTAAACACTCATATTTATGATCAATAAGCGTTTAAACACTCATATTTCTGATCAATAAGCATTTAAACAATCATATTTCTGATCAATAAGCGTTTAAACACTCATATTTCTGATCAATAAGCATTTAAACAATCATATTTCTGATCAATAAGCGTTTAAACACTCATATTTCTGATCAATAAGCATTTAAACACTCATATTTCTGATCAATAAGCGTTTAAACAATCATATTTCTGAACAATAAGCGTTTAAACATTCATATTTCTGATCTATAAGCGTTTAAACACTCATATTTCTGATGAATAAGCGTTTAAACAATCATATTTCTGAGCAATAAGCGTTTAAACAATCATATTTCTGATCAATAAGAGTCTAAACAGTCATATTTCTGAACAACAAGCGTTTAAACGCTCATATTTCTAAGCAATAAGCGTTTAAACAATCATATTTCTGATCAATAAGCGTTTAAACACTCATATTTATGATCAATAAGCGTTTAAACACTCATATTTCTGATCAATAAGCATTTAAACAATCATATTTCTGATCAATAAGCGTTTAAACACTCATATTTCTGATCAATAAGCATTTAAACAATCATATTTCTGATCAATAAGCGTTTAAACACTCATATTTCTGATCAATAAGCATTTAAACACTCATATTTCTGATCAATAAGCGTTTAAACAATCATATTTCTGAACAATAAGCGTTTAAACACTCATATTTCTGATCTATAAGCGTTTAAACACTCATATTTCTGATGAATAAGCGTTTAAACAATCATATTTCTGAGCAATAAGCGTTTAAACAATCATATTTCTGATCAATAAGAGTCTAAACAGTCATATTTCTGAACAATAAGCGTTTAAACGCTCATATTTCTGAGCAATAAGCGTTTAAACAATCATATTTCTGATCAATAAGCGTTTAAACAGTCACATTTCTGAGCAATAAGCGTTTAAACAATCATATTTCTGATCAATAAGCGTTTAAACACTCATATTTCTGATCAATAAGCATTTAAACACTCATATTTCTGATCAATAACCGTTTAAACAATCATATTTCTGATCAATAAGCGTTTAAACACTCATATTTCTGATCAATAAGCGTTTAAACAATCATATTTCTGAGCAATAAGCGTTTAAACACTCATATTTCTGATCAATAAGCGTTCAAACAATCATATTTCTGAGCAATAAGCGTTTAAACAATCATATTTCTGATCAATAAGCGTTTAAACACTCATATTTCTGATCAAGAAGCATTTAAACACTCATATTTCTGATCAATAAGCGTTTAAACAATCATATTTCTGAACAATAAGTGTTTAAACACTCATATTTCTGATCAATAAGCGTTTAAACACTCATATTTCTGATCAATAAGCATTTAAACAATCACATTTCTGATCAATAAGCGTTTAAACACTCATATTCCTGATCAATAAGCATTTAAACACTCATATTTCTGATCAATAAGCGTTTAAACAATCATATTTCCGAACAATAAGCGTTTAAACACTCATATTTCTGATCAATAAGCCTTTAAACACTCATATTTCTGATCAATAAGCGTTTAAACAATCATATTTCTGAGCAATAAGCGTTTAAACAATCATATTTCTGATCAATAAGCGTTTAAACACTCATATTTCTGATCAATAAGCATTTAAACAATCATATTTCTGATCAATAAGCGTTTAAACACTCATATTTCTGATCAATAAGCGTTTAGACACTCATATTTCTGATCAATAAGCATTTAAACACTCATATTTCTGATCAATAAGCGTTTAAGCAATCATATTTCTGAACAATAAGCGTTTAAACACTGATATTTCTGATCAATAAGCGTTTAAACACTCATATTTCTGATCAATAAGCATTTAAACAATCATATTTCTGATCAATAAGCGTTTAAACACTCATATTTCTGATCAATAAGCATTTAAACACTCATATTTCTGATCAATAAGCGTTTAAACAATCATATTTCTGAACAATAAGCGTTTAAACACTCATATTTCTGATCAATAAGCGTTTAAACACTCATATTTCTGATCAATAATCGTTTAAACAATCATATTTCTGAGCAATAAGCGTTTAAACAATCATATTTCTGATCAATAAGCGTTTAAACACTCATATTTCTGATCAATAAGCATTTAAACACTCATATTTCTGATCAATAAGCGTTTAAACAATCATATTTCTGAACAATAAGCGTTTAAACACTCATATTTCTGATCAATAAGCGTTTAAACACTCATATTTCTGATCAACAAGCGCGTAAACACTCATATTTCTGATCAATAGGCATTTAAACACTCACATTTCTGATCAATAAGCGTTTAAACAATCATATTTCTGATCAATAAGCGTTTAAACACTCATATTTCTGATCAATAAGCGTTTAAACAATCATATTTCTGAGCAATAAGCGTTTAAACACTCATATTTCTGATCAATAAGCGTTTAAACACTCATATTTCTGATCAATAAGCATTTAAACAATCATATTTCTGATCAATAAGCGTTTAAACACTCATATTTCTGATCAATAAGCGTTTAAACAATCATATTTCTGAACAATAAGCGTTTAAACACTCATATTTCTGATCAATAAGCGTTTAAACACTCATATTTCTGATCAATAAGCATTTAAACAATCATATTTCTGATCAATAAGCGTTTAAACACTCATATTTCTGATCAATAAGCGTTTAAACACTCATATTTCTGATCAATAAGCGTTTAAACAATCATATTTCTGAGCAATAAGCGTTTAAACACTCATATTTCTGATCAATAAGCGTTTAAACACTCATATTTCTGATCAATAAGCATTTAAACAATCATATTTCTGAGCAATAAGCGTTTAAACACCCATATTTCTGATCAATAAGCGTTTAAACAATC
Organism: Calliphora vicina; assembly: GCF_958450345.1. Lineage (NCBI taxonomy): Eukaryota > Metazoa > Arthropoda > Insecta > Diptera > Calliphoridae > Calliphora > Calliphora vicina. The sequence continues at coordinate 16,928 of NW_027052672.1, forward strand.
ATATTTCTGAGCAATAAGCGTTTAAACACTCATATTTCTGATCAATAAGCGTTTAAACACTCATATTTCTGATCAATAAGCATTTAAACAATCATATTTCTGAGCAATAAGCGTTTAAACAATCATATTTCTGATCAATAAGAGTTTAAACAGTCATATTTCTGAACAATAAGCGTTTAAACACTCATATTTCTGAGCAATAAGCGTTTAAACAATCATATTTCTGATCAATAAGAGTTTAAACAGTCATATTTCTGAGCAATAAGCGTTTAAATAGTCATATTTCTGAGCAATAAGCGTTTAAACAATCATATTTCTGATCAATAAGCGTTTAAACACTCATATTTCTGATCAATAGGCATTTAAACACTCACATTTCTGATCAATAAGCGTTTAAAAGTAGTAGTAAAATGGGGATACTAACACAGAGAATTTTTTTTTTTCTCATATAAAATTGAGTTTGGGATAATAAATTTTGTGTTTAGTATCTGTATGGGAGAATAATTAGAAATTTTTTCTCCCATATAAAATTGATTTTGGGATAGTAAATTTGAAATTTACAATCTCTATGGGAGTGTATTTTGTTTGATTTCTGTGCCTACTTTATGTATTTTTTCCATAAGAAAAAAAAATTTTTCTCTCATATAAAATATAGTTTGGGATATAAAATTGAATTTGGGATTATAAATTTTGTGTTTAGAATCTGTATGGGAGAATAATTTTTGTTATGAATTGGGATAAATATATATTTTTCTTATAATATATTTTTTTCTGTTGAAAAGGTTATTCATTTCTCAAACCTTTTTTTGAGTATTTATAGGTTTTTGATTATTTTTTTTTCTCTATTTCTCACACCTTTTTTTGGTATTTATTCAAGTATTGAGTACTTTTTATGTTAATAACAAAATTTAAAAATGTTTATTCGTAGATTTTATAGATCTATAAATTGAGTATTTTTAAATAAAAAACTAAACTTATTGAAAATAATTGTTATAAATACTAGGTTTTACAATGTATCAAATTACAAAACCAATAAAAAAAATGTCAGCTGTGTGTTTTTTTTTTTTCTATTATTATATAATGTATACATAAAACTGAACTAGCTGTAGTCGACTACACAAACACACTTAAACATAAACACTCAAAAAAATATTTTCAAATTAAATTTTTATTCAAATGTTTACAATAAATTTTTCTTTACATTTTCTAAAGTAGATTCTAGAATAATATCAATTTGTTATTCAAAATCAAGGGTTTATTTAGTATACAAACATTGTTGAAGTGTATAACATCTAACCAAAAAATAAATAAAAACAATATGGAAAACAAGTTTAATTGCATTGAATGTGGAAAGAAATTCGCTAGCGAAACAAATTTATTTTCACATGAAAGAGTGCATGCTAGCTCTTCAAGAAGTCTTACAAATTTTCCTTCTCCATGTATTGGAATTAAAAGAAAAAATAGTGCTTTTAAAAGACGAATTCAAACTCTATCTTTTGAAAACACAGATGAAGGATGTCTCATTCCGGAAGATTTCTTAAAGAGAGCGTGTGTCGCGTTAAAAGAGGAGATGACTTTGTGGATTTCTTTATATAATGCTATGAAATTCAATATTGAGCTTTTCGCATTATATGTTAAGCCTAATTTGGATAACTTAGATGACACTATGATTGAAGTAAAAACATTTCAATCAAAAATGATAACTATATTCTCAATTGAGGATTTCAGCAATGTGTTTTTGGAAAAAATTACAAGCATCTCAACAAAGATGGAGGAATTTCAAGAAAGGGATAGTGGTTGGACCTTGATTGAAATATTAAGAGCAGAAATAAACTTAAATAAGTATCAACCACTAAAGGGTTCAACATATATTCCTACCCCGAAAATGTTATCATTAAAAAAAGCTTGTATCAACATAAGAAACAATGATGAATTTTGTTTTAAATGGGCAATAGTTTCAGCAATATATAATTTTACCATAAGTGCTGAGAGGACATCATCTTATCCAGTGGATATACATTCAACAAAAATTATTATTGGCGAAACCACATTAAACTTTGAAGGTTTATGCTTTCCATTACAAATAAAACATGTTGAGCTTTTTGAAAATCTCAACGAATGGATAAGCATAAACGTCTTTGGATACGATGAAGAAAAAAACATTATAATTGGACCATATTATAAAACTAAAGAGATTAAGACGCAACATATTAATCTTCTGTTTCTTCAAAAGGAAACTAATTCATCAACTACAGCACATTACGTATGGATAAAAAATATTTCAAGGTATAATAATATGAAAACTATCGAATTTTATAAAAATACTTAAATAATTTTATTTCTCAAAAACAGATTAATTAGAAAACAAACCAGCAAACATAAAGGAAAAAATTTTGTTTGTAACTTTTGTCTACAACATTTTACGAAGGAATATATACTATCTAAACATATAACGGAGTGCAACAAACGAGTAGTATATCTGCCTAATGAAGATAAGTCTACACTAAAATTTAATAATCATGGAAAAGCAATAGATGTACCATTTGTTATTTATGCGGATTCCGAATGTATATTTCAAAATATTGATACATCCATTCCAGATCCTAATATTTCGTCAACAACATTCATAAACAAACATATACCTTATGCTTTTTCATACTTTATTAAATGTAGTTTTGATAAGAACTTAGATAAATTAAAATCTTTTAAAGGGTTGAATTCACCCAAATTATTTATAACAGAATTATTTAAGGATGTAGAGTATTTGCACACAAATTTTTTGAAAGATATCAAGCCAATGATTCCTTTGAATGAAGAGGAACAAAGAAATTTTGAAAATGATAATCTATGTCATATTTGTGGATCTCCTTTCATCAATGAATTGAAGGTAAAAGATCATTGTCATTTAAGTGGAAAATATAGAGGACCAGCACACAACATATGTAATTTAAATTATCAAATTCCAAAATTTTTTCCTGTTATATTTCATAACTTTTCTTCTTATGATTGTCATTTATTCATAAAGGAACTTAATTTAATTGATAATGGTCCAATAAATATTATCCCACTTAATAAAGAGTTGTACATATCTCTATCAAAAACTATTAGAGCGGAAAATGAAAATATAGAAATTCGATTTTTAGATTCGTTTAGATTTATGTCATCAAGTCTGGACTCATTAGCAAATAATTTGTCTAAAACTGACTTTATAACAATTAAATCAATATTTCCAGATATAAAACAGTTTTCATTACTAATGAGGAAAGGAGTTTTTCCATATAATTATTTAAATAGTACTGATAAGCTTAAAGAATGTAATTTACCAAAGAGAGAGGATTTTTTTAATATATTAACTGAGTCTGAATGTTCTATTGATGATTACAATCATGCTAAAGAAGTTTGGAAAGAATTCGATTGTAAATCATTAGAGGATTACCTTATGCTTTATCTGAAAACCGATGTACTACTGTTAACAGACGTTTTTGAAAATTTTAGATTGCTATGCAAAAATATTTATAAACTTGATCCCTGTCACTATTATACAGCACCTGGGTTTTCATGGGATGCCATGCTAAAAATAACCAAAATAGAATTAGAACTCTTAATGGATATTGACATGATAACTTTTATTCAAAAGGGAATAAGGGGAGGAATTGTTCAATGTTCAAAGAGACATTCTGTAGCTAATAATAAATATATGGTAGATTACAATCGAAATCTGCCATCCAAATATTTAATGTATCTAGATGCAAACAATTTGTACGGATGGGCTATGTCACAGTATTTGCCAGAAAGTAATTTTGAGTGGCTTAGTGATATAGACAATTTCTCAATAAATTTAATTCCTGATGACTCAACTATTGGTTATATTCTAGAAGTTGATTTGATATATCCTATAGAGATTCATGATAATCACAACTATCTACCATTTTGTTGCGAAAATAAAATCCCTCCGAATGCCAAAGAATCAAAATTAGTTTCTGATTTAACTGATAAAAATAAATATGTTATTTACTATACAAATTTACAGCATTGTCTTAAACATGGCTTGAAATTAAAAAAAATTCATAGAATACTAAAATTTAAACAGTCCGACTGGTTAAAAAAATATATATCTTTAAATACCTTACATAGAACCAATGCTAAAAATACATTCGAGAAAAATTTCTTTAAGTTATTAAATAATGCTATATATGGAAAAACCATGGAAAACGTTGACAAACGCAAGATCATAAAAATTGCAAACTCTTGGGAAAATACTAATAAAAGAAGGTTAGGAGCTCGTGCACTAATTTCTAAACCAGAATTCAACTCCATGAGTGTTTTTGAGGAAAACATGATTGCAGTAGAATTAAATAAAACTCATTCCCTTTACAATAAACCCATTTATCTTGGATTTTGTATTTTAGAACTTTCAAAGTGGAAAATGTATAATTTCCATTATGATTACATGCTACCTAAATATGAATCTAATATTGAACTTAATTATATGGACACAGATTCATTTATTTATACTATTCATACTGATGATTTTTATAAAGATATCTACAATGACATTGACGATAAATTTGATACATCTGAATATGCAATAGATAATAAATTCAATATTCCTCAAAAAAATAAAAAAATATTAGGATTGATGAAAGATGAAAACAATGGAATTATTATGAGAGAATTCATTGGCTTGAGATCAAAAATGTACTCCTTTATTACTGAAGATATGAGGGAAGTAAAAAAAGCAAAAGGAGTAAAAAGTAATGTTTGTAGAAAGTTAAGTTTATCTGATTATAAAAATTGTTTATATAACCAACAAATTTATTATTCTAACATGTATACATTTAAGTCTAAACTACATACTTTATATACAACATTAATTAATAAAATATCTTTAAGTTGTATGGATGAAAAAAGATACATTTGTGATAATAAAATAGACACTATTGCATGGGGTCATTTTATAATTGATGTATTAATGGATGAGAGCTAAATAGTTGTTCACATTCAAGATTAATATATATATATTAATCTTGAATATATATAAAATCTCAAATATACCTAAAACATACAAATATATATTTATTGAAAAAACAAATTAGTTTCTTCTTATACTATATTATTAATAAAGAAAAACAATAAAAAATTATTCAATTAAAAAAGGAGATTGTACTTTATTTATTCTTTTCAGATATTTGATATAAAAATTCAAGACATAAGTGTCCACAATTAAATGAATCATAATTCTGATAACGATTGTAGTTATATTTAATATTTTTCCCTAAATATTCGACTAATTCCAATGGAGGTTGTAAATTTCCAAAGCTGTCGAAATATTCCTTTTGTTGTTTATCTTTATAATATGCCACCCAATGTGTTCCAGTTCCGGTTATAGAATCTAAATTAACTATTCCACATTCTGATTTTCTTGAGCGTTTTGGTAGTGAGTCTAACATAAAAACTCCTCTAAAATTTGGAATATTTGATGCAAACATTTTCAGGTCAACATCGCTTAATGGTCTCTTAGGTAGCATCTTTACAAGTTTTTTGATTTTTCTTCACAAACTAATCCATATCCTTTTTTATATGGTCTGAGGTATAAACCTTTCCCCATTGCAACAGCTTCCATCGTTTTATTATGTCTAATCGCTTCATCAAGTTGAGTTTTAGCATTTTTTGCAGCATTTACAGCTTTAGCTATGGCAGCACCTCCAGCCGATAGACTACCAATTGCTCCCAGAGCAGTCAAAATGGGTATTAAAGGTAAAAACCCTCCAATTTTGGGTACATTTATTACTCGCGGTATTACAACTTGTGACTTTTTTCCCTTAAATGATTTTTTTACGATTTTGCGGGCAATCTTAATAGCAGAATTTATATCTTGGGGTTTTTCCTTATTTAAAATTTTTGTTGCCGTTTTAATTGTTGTATTGAAAAGTTTTCTTCCATTAGATTTGTTTATTAACCTTTTCTTCTCTATCCCCATACCAAATTTAGTTTTAGCTTTCATTATGTTAGCGGTCAAATATGCAAATGATTTTTCTCCAAGAGTGCTATCTTTTGAAATAACTCGATCCCAAGCTTTATTTTCAAGAATTTTATCTGCTTGATGTCTTATATTTATATCTTTACTTTTGGAATATGCTATATCGTGATCTTTGCAAGCAGCATCTAATAAATTTATTCCTGGATCAAATCGATTTAAACGTTTTTGTAGTTTTGTACCAGGACCACAGTATTGATATCCAGGAAAATGTAGTTCAATAGGTAGATTGTTTATTAATTTATCTACTAAACCTCTCCCAATGACAGCTCTTTTACAATTAACGTAATTCTTATAGTGTATTACCATGTTATTATTATTATATTCTATAAGAAAAAAGTTATTATGAGTTATTGCATTCAGTTGTAAAGATGCGTTTAGTTAAACAACATAAAAGTATTTTAATTCGCAATATAGATTCTTCAGCGAATATCAATTCAGAAATAAAACATAGTTTTTTATTACCGAATTCTATTCGTGCACTGATAGTTGGTCCTTCGAATTGTGGAAAGACTAATGTTATGATTGGATTATTAGAAAGTCCTAACGGGGTTAAATTTGAAAATATCTATTTATACTCGAAATCATTAGATCAACCAAAATATAACTATTTGAAGAGTCTTATATCATCAATTAAAGGAATGGGTTATTTTACATTTTCAGATAATGAATCGGTAATATCGCTAGATAAAGCAAAAAGAAACTCAATTATGATATTTGATGATGTTGCATGTGAAAAACAGAATAATATATGCGAATATTTCTGTATGGGTCGACATAAAAATGTTGACTCATTCTATTTATGTCAAACATATACAAGAATTCCAAAACATTTAGTTAGAGATAATGCTAATATGATTATAATGTTTAAACAAGATGAAATGAATATGAGACATGTTTATAGCGATCATGTGGCTGGCGATATGAGTTTTGAAAAGTTTCATGAAATTTGTCGAGAATGTTGGAAGGATAAATATGGATTTTTGGTGATTAATAAAGATGACGAATTGAATAACGGACGCTATCGAAAGCTGTTTAATTATTTTATAACAATATAAATTATTATAAATTGTATATTGATATTAGTATAACAGTAACGTTTGAACAATATACAACATTACTAATATCTTTATCAGATAAATCATAATAAATCCTTACTATCTGATATTTGTTATCTAAAATTGTCTACCCTGATATCTGATACCTGATTATCTGATTTATTTTCTAATCCACTAAACTGATCTGATCGTATAGCTAATCTAATATCTGAAACATAATTTAGTAATATCTAAACCAAATAACTATAAAAAAAACACAAAAATGAATGAAAAAGTTTTAAAGGAGTTGATAAAAACCAGAAATGTATTAAAGAAAAAGTTTCGTAGTATTAAAATTGGTGAAGCAGATGCGAATAAACAACTAAAAGATACATTTAAAACCATAACAGAACCTTTGAATAATTTCATTAATAAATCTAACATTGTTAGAAATATCCCTAAAACCGAAAGAAAAGAAATTAAAAATGAAATCATAAATAATACAAGTCTTATGTCTAACAAATTTCTGATGAATGTGGATACAAGTACTCCAAAGAAACTTGTTGAAGATACATTATTAAATACAACCCACTCAGTTGATCAGGATGATGATGATGATTTTTACTCTCAATCAGAAACTGAAAATTTAAATAGTGATATGGATTTATTACATTTGGAAAAAAATAATCAGTTAGACAATCTCTATGGCCCACATAAAGATGATAATAATGAGTGGAAATTTGGTGATAGTAAAATCAAATTTAATGAAGATAAAATTCAAATTGGTAATCAAATATGGGCCCTTACACCAGGTTTATTTTCATTAATGTTTCATAAAACACCAAAGAACTACGATAAATCAGAATTAGAAATTTATAAAAAGATTCTGATTAATACTAACGCGTATAAAAGAGATTATAGATCTGATGGTCAAATAAAGGGCACGAAAGCCTATAAATACAAACACATTATTGGAAAATTATTTAAAGAAAAATCTTCAAACAAATCCTTAATATTACCATCACCAATTACAACAACAACAGATAATTATTTAGGAAATGGAATCATGAACTTAAACATACATAGACCCAACTATATATACTGGGATGATCCAAATGAGTTAGTAGATCGACTTAAACTATTGCTAGCATCACAAGCAGCAGGTCATAGCAATCATAATAACGAAATTGTATCAATCATTGAAGAATTATATGAAGCTAACATTATTGAATAACATTACTAAATGAACAAACTATGTCTATTGATAAATTTGGACACTACCTTAATGACAGAAGTGATATAATTTCAATGAAAAATGCACATAAATTGTTGGGGTTCTTTATAGATATGGACAACAACATTGACGTTCAAAGCAAAAAGAATTAGAAATGTTGCAAATGCTTTAGAAGAGAATGATGTTGTTAATAAAATGTTTTTGCAATCTCAGATTGAAAAGGCACAAAAGGAAATAATGAACCATTTAGGAAAGAATATTAATGAAATTCAAGATGTAATTTTAAATATACAGTTATATTTTGAAGAACAAATCAAAATATTAAAAGAAATCATTTATACACATAATAATTTAGAACACATCACAATAGGTGAAAGTACATCAGTAGATAACAATCCATACGAAATTGTTTTCAATAAAGATTAAATAATGCTTACAAAAAGAGACTTAGTAAATGAACTACATAAACAAGCTCGAAAAAATTTCACTCGTCGAAGAGTTGTGATGAAAGGATTAGACGATCTTTGGCAAGCTGATTTAGTTGAAATGGGAAATTATTCTACATATAATAAAAGTTATCGATATTTGTTAACTGTAATTGATACATTCTCAAAATATGCATGGGCCGCACCACTTAAAACAAAAACTGCTCTGGAAGTATTCCAAGCAATGGAATATATTTTTAAATTAGGTCGGATTCCAAAAAATTTACAGACAGACGATGGTAAAGAATTCTTTAATAAACACTTTCAAAAACTAATGGATAAACATAAGATAAATCACTACTCAACATTTAGTGTAATGAAAGCGTCAATAATAGAACGATTTAATCGAACATTAAAAGGAATGATGTGGAAAGAATTTAGTTTTAACGGTTCATATTATTGGCTCGACATTTACAAAGAATTGATTAATAGATATAACAAAAAATTTCATCGAACCATCAAAATGGCCCCCATTGAAGTGAATTCTATAAACGAGAAAAAATTGTTAAATACAATATACAACCATTTGAAGATATATAAAACATCTAAATTTACTGTTGGAAATTATGTCCGCATTAGTAAATATAAGCATATTTTTGAAAAAGGGTATACACCAAACTGGACAACAGAAATTTTCAAAATAATAACAGTAAAAAATACATATCCTACAACATATATATTAGAAGACTATCGTGGAAATTCAATAGAAGGCGGATTCTATGGTGAGGAACTTTGTAAAACTCAATTTCCGGATACGTACCTTGTTGAAAACATTCTAAGAACTAAAGGAGAAAAGGCGTATGTAAAATGGTTGGGATTTTCAAATCAACATAACTCTTGGATTAATAAAAATGAAATACTATAATTATAAGAAAAATTATGAATGTATTTAATCTTATTTATAATAAAATAAATAAAACCTTTTAATAAAGCAACATTATACCAGATTTGTTTTATTTACAATCCAGCTGGCATAATGTCAATAACATTAACTCTTAGCTCTAACTCATCTGAGTTAACAGCCAATTATTTTCCTAGAATTGATTTGGATAGTGAATATGAGTGCGCTCTAACTGATTTTCATTCATACAATAGTATTCCTAATGTAGATGTTTATAATAATTTGTTTCATATTGGTGAATATGTAATTGAAATTCCAATTGGATCGTATGAATTAAATGATATAGTTGATTATATTAAAGAACAATATAAACGATATAGTCCAAAAAATGAAATTAATATAGAAGCAAATAATAATACAATGCAAGTTAAAATTTTTAGCTCTAATGATCCAATCTATTTTAATAAAACAAACACGATTGGTAATCTTTTTGGATTTAAAAATAAAATTCTTTATGCAAACGAAGTTTACTACTCAGATCTTCCAGTTAATATTTTTAAAGTAAATGTTTTACGAATTGAAAGCAATATAGTCGTCAACACGTATATGAATAACTCTAGAGCACATACATTACATGAATTTGCGCTTAATGTACCTCCTGGGTATAAAATAGATGAGAATCCTAGAAATCTCATTTATTTACCAGTCAACTGTCGAGAGATAAGTAGTCTAACTTTACGAGTAGTTGATCAACACGGAGATTTAGTGAACTTCCGAGGAGAGGAAATCACAATTCGAATCCACTTAAAACCGACAAAATAATGCTAATTTACAATAAGAATATTTCAAAAAATAATATTTCTTATCATCGCAATAAATTATTCAACAATATATCTCAATTACACAAATCACTACCACATATAAAATTAACTCAAGCAAACAAAAATTTTCTCAAATTATTGAATTTTAAATTAAAAAAAACATGAATTCTGTAATAGATATTTTAGAAAAACCGATTTCTGATGAGAATATTATAAAAAAAGATTATCATACTTATTCACCATATCTTCAGTCTTACAACAGTAATGATGAAATTAGAATTTCAATACAAAATCAAGATTTATATGTTTTACCTGGTGAAAGCTTTATATATGTAGAGGGGTTCGTTACTGATGCTAACAATACAAAATTGATAACTACTTCATCCAATTTTAAAGTGAAGAATAATTTTCTTGCCTATCTCTTTGATGAAATTCGTTATGAGCTTAATGGTATTGAGATAGATCGTACAAGACATTTGGGAACATCCAGCTCCATTAAAAATTTAGTTTCATTATCACCAACGGATAGTAATGCTATGGAAAATTCAGGATGGAACAAAATTGACGATATTAAACTTATTAATGGATATTTTAATTTCTATGCTCCACTGAAAATGTTATTGGGATTCGCAGAAGACTATAATAAAATTATATTAAATGGTAAACATGAGTTGATTCTTTTGCGTAGTAAAAATGATGCTGATCTTGTGTACTCATCTGTTTCCACTGAAAAACCAAAAATGACAATTTCAAATATTTCATGGAGAATACCACACGTTCAGTTATCTGATTTAAGTAAATTAAATATGATGAAGACAATCAACAGTGGTGCTTCTATACCAATAGCATTTCGTAGCTGGGATTGTCATATTAATCCACAACTAAATATAGGTGTTAATCATATATGGAATGTTAAATTAGCTTCAAATAGAGAACGTCCTCGTTTTGTATTGATTGCTTTTCAACATGAAGACAAATTCATTCATTGTGATTTAACTAATTTAAAAGTACATTTAAATTCTGAATCGTATCCATATGATGATCTAAATATTAAATTTAAGAATGAGCGTTTTGCGATTCTATATGATATGTATGCTAGATTTCAGGAAAATTATTATTATATGAGAGATGCCAAACCACTACTCACTTCTCAAGAGTTTAAAAATAAAGCTCCGATAATTGTAATAGATGTACAACATCAAAACGAATCAGTTAGCAGTGGACCAATCGATATAAAAATCGAATTTGAAACAGATACTAATATTCCCGAAAAGACATCAGCTTATTGTATTCTTATTCACGATCGCATAATTGAATATAATCCATTAAGAGGACAAGTTATAAAAGTCTTATAAATCATACAACATGGTAAATACAATTTTTATCGATTTACAAGGATTTAAAGTCAACGGAAATATTTTTATTGCTAAAGAAGTTGCAGTTGTTTTTAATTCTAAAGAGTACATCAATTTCCTCATAAAACCACCATTTAATTTTAAGTGTTTATCAACAAAGTATCAAAGAGAAGCAAATTGGTTAATGAGAAATTATCATCACCTGAACTGGAATGATGGATCCATATCATTTAAGAGTCTATGTATTTTTTTAAAAGCAAATGTGAGATATTCTAAAGTAAGTATTTGTAAAAGGTGTTGAAAAAACTAAATGGTTGGAAACAATTATACAACAAAGAGTATTTAATGTTGAGGATATAGATTATATTAATTTTAAGCAATTAGAATCAAAATATCCATTCTGCAATTATTGTAATTATCACAGTTATGGAGTATGTGCCTTAAGAAATGCTCTTTTACTTGAAAAAGAAATGAAATAATTTTTTATATTTTTTTTTTATTTTCAATATACTATATAAATTTATTAAATATATACATATGTATTAATATATTCTTAAGTAATATTCAATAAAAAAATATGTATAAATAAATATCAAAACTAAAATTGTTTTTTTATAATTCTGCCTCAGCTCTTGTCGCAACATCCACCAGTAATTGATCCTGACCATCAAACATAGCTAGGAAAAGCAACATGTCCAAATTGGGAAGAACTGTTACATCTTCTATTAAGGAACTGTCAGACGTTATCTTCTTTGGTTCTTTGTAGGACTTTGCTTTTTTATAAGCAAAGTTGTGAAACGACATAAAATGTCGTTTTTTGTTGCCAATATTTGAAAATGATATGTTTTGGCAAAACTCACAACTTAGGCTTTGAGCTTCCATTTTTTAAATGAATTAGATTATCGAAATTTAAGAATTCATACTTACAGAATTTGTTAAACAAATATTTTTATGTTATCCATGACCATACTTAACAATAATTTTTATAAGAAAGTTCAAAAACTTTACATATAAACAAAAAATATTAGAAATGCATTGTAAGCAATTCTTAAGACAAAAATTGTCACAGATTTTGTGTGGTCGGCTATTGCTAGTTTTATGGTTATTAGTAAATCAATACATTGTATAATAAAAAAACACTTGAAGATTTTTTAAATGTCTGTGTAATTTGAAACTGAAATTAATTTGAAAAATATTCATGTTTTTTTTTGTTTTTAATATAAACACAATAATTTTTATTTCAGTAGTATTTAAAATACGGTCAATTAAAATTGTGTTTTTTTGAGTTTGCTGTTGTGAACAACTACATCTAGTTTTATGTTTCTTTTTATTACAATACATTGTATAATTTTTATTTCGATTTTTTAATTGTTTGTGAATATAAATATAGAACACACAGAATTCGTTTGTGTTTTTTTTTTAAGTACAGTTGCGTTCAATTTAGTGGTATAACAAAGAATTTGTAGAAGCAAACAAAAATTTGGAAAATAAATAAAAACATTCTTAAAAAGGACAATAAAACAAAAACTTTTTTATAATTTTTATATATGTAGGTTTTATTATTATTTTTTACAATATTTACTTAATAAATGTATATACATAAATAAATTTAAAAAAATACTATATAAAAACTAAAAACGTTTCGATAATAAATAATATTTTTTTATTATGTCATTTATCTTGCTTTTAAGTCTATCGTATGCTATACAACTGCATGTGTCAGGACCTTCAGTAGCGTTTTTCCTCGACCAAGGACAATTTTTATAGTGAGCACCATGTTTAGAACTTATAATCATTATTAGTTCTTGTCCATCCAATTTTAAAAATTCATTTATTAAATCCTTATGTTCAGGAAAAATTTCATTTTCAAAATCTTTTAAAAACTTGAGGATTTTTTGTTCCATATTTGTATTTGATATGTCTTCTATAATTCCTTAAGATTGAATGACCATAGCTTTTTTAATTTATAATACTTATATAGAATTTTTATTCAAAACTTTTATTTTTATACAAATATATGTATATACATTATCTATATACTATTTTTTAGATACATATAACATATATATAGATAATTAAATATTATTGTTAATATATTCTTGGTATTTTTGTTGCTTCCCAACTAAAAAAAGGTTGAGAATTAGGAATGAAAAAGTCTTCTTCAGCATCTTTATCATTGGGATCCACTGGGATTGCCTCTTCCAATTCTAATATATAAGAGTTGTTCTCCAACTTCTTTGTTAAATTAAATTTTTCATCGCCAGCTCCTACAATTATTTTATCCTCCAAGCTATTGTAACGCTTAGGGAGATACAGCATTCCATCCTCTAGTTCTGCAATCACCACATTTCCATATTTGTTTCTATGACGAAACATATTCAAAATTTTATATGACTTTGATGGTTGCAAGTCCTTAACCGATAAATATGATTTTGCTTTTAATTTATTAAAAGCGGTTACAATCTCGGCGTTTGTAATTGTATCGGAACTCATATTTACTCTTTTTAGAACCTTCTATTAACGAATGCAATTATATTGTTTTAAAACCTAGTATTTATAACAATTATTTTCAATAAGTTTAGTTTTTTATTTAAAAATACTCAATTTATAGATCTATAAAATCTACGAATAAACATTTTTAAATTTTGTTATTAACATAAAAAGTACTCAATACTTGAATAAATACCAAAAAAAGGTGTGAGAAATAGAGAAAAAAATAATCAAAAACCTATAAATACTCAAAAAAAAGGTTTGAGAAATGAATAACCTTTTCAACAGAAAAAAATATATTATAAGAAAAATATATATTTATCCCAATTCATAACAAAAATTATTCTCCCATACAGATTCTAAACACAAAATTTATAATCCCAAATTCAATTTTATATCCCAAACTATATTTTATATGAGAGAAAAATTTTTTTTTCTTATGGAAAAAATACATAAAGTAGGCACAGAAATCAAACAAAATACACTCCCATAGAGATTGTAAATTTCAAATTTAATATCCCAAAATCAATTTTATATGGGAGAAAAGATTTCTAATTATTCTCCCATACAGATACTAAACACAAAATTTATTATCCCAAACTCAATTTTATATGAGAAAAAAAAAATTCTCTGTGTTAGTATCCCCATTTTACTACTACTTTTAAACAATCATATTTCTGATCAATAAGCGTTTAAACACTCATATTTCTGATCAATAAGCGTTTAAACAATCATATTTCTGAGCAATAAGCGTTTAAACACTCATATTTCTGATCAATAAGCGTTTAAACACTCATATTTCTGATCAATAAGCATTTAAACAATCATATTTCTGATCAATAAGCGTTTAAACACTCATATTTCTGATCAATAAGCGTTTAAACAATCATATTTCTGAACAATAAGCGTTTAAACACTCATATTTCTGATCAATAAGCGTTTAAACACTCATATTTCTGATCAATAAGCATTTAAACAATCATATTTCTGATCAATAAGCGTTTAAACACTCATATTTCTGATCAATAAGCATTTAAACACTCATATTTCTGATCAATAAGCGTTTAAACAATCATATTTCCGAACAATAAGCGTTTAAACACTCATATTTCTGATCAATAAGCGTTTAAACACTCATATTTCTGATCAATAAGCGTTTAAACAATCATATTTCTGAGCAATAAGCGTTTAAACAATCATATTTCTGATCAATAAGCGTTTAAACACTCATATTTCTGATCAATAAGCATTTAAACAATCATATTTCTGATCAATAAGCGTTTAAACACTCATATTTCTGATCAATAAGCGTTTAGACACTCATATTTCTGATCAATAAGCATTTAAACACTCATATTTCTGGTCAATAAGCGTTTAAACACTCATATTTCTGATCAATAAGCGTTTAAACACTCATATTTCTGACCAATAAGCGTTTAAACAATCATATTTCTGAGCAATAAGCGTTTAAACAATCATATTTCTGAGCAATAAGCGTTTAAACACTCATATTTCTGATCAATAAGCGTTTAAACACTCATATTTCTGATCAATAAGCGTTTAAACAATCATATTTCTGAGCAATAAGCGTTTAAACAATCATATTTCTGATCAATAAGAGTTTAAACAGTCATATTTCTGAACAATAAGCGTTTAAACACTCATATTTCTGAGCAATAAGCGTTTAAACAATCATATTTCTGATCAATAAGAGTTTAAACAGTCATATTTCTGAGCAATAAGCGTTTAAATAGTCATATTTCTGAGCAATAAGCGTTTAAACAATCATATTTCTGATCAATAAGCGTTTAAACACTCATATTTCTGATCAATAAGCATTTAAACACTCATATTTCTGATCAATAAGCGTTTAAACAATCATATTTCTGATCAATAAGCGTTTAAACACTCATATTTCTGATCAATAAGCGTTTAAACAATCATATTTCTGAGCAATAAGCGTTTAAACACTCATATTTATGATCAATAAGCGTTTAAACACTCATATTTCTGATCAATAAGCATTTAAACAATCATATTTCTGATCAATAAGCGTTTAAACACTCATATTTCTGATCAATAAGCATTTAAACAATCATATTTCTGATCAATAAGCGTTTAAACACTAATATTTCTGATCAATAAGCATTTAAACACTCATATTTCTGATCAATAAGCGTTTAAACAATTATATTTCTGAACAATAAGCGTTTAAACACTCATATTTCTGATCTATAAGCGTTTAAACACTCATATTTCTGATGAATAAGCGTTTAAATAGTCATATTTCTGAGCAATAAGCGTTTAAACAATCATATTTCTGATCAATAAGCGTTTAAACACTCATATTTCTGATCAATAAGCATTTAAACACTCATATTTCTGATCAATAAGCGTTTAAACAATCATATTTCTGATCAATAAGCGTTTAAACACTCATATTTCTGATCAATAAGCGTTTAAACAATCATATTTCTGAGCAATAAGCGTTTAAACACTCATATTTATGATCAATAAGCGTTTAAACACTCATATTTCTGATCAATAAGCATTTAAACAATCATATTTCTGATCAATAAGCGTTTAAACACTCATATTTCTGATCAATAAGCATTTAAACAATCATATTTCTGATCAATAAGCGTTTAAACACTAATATTTCTGATCAATAAGAGTTTAAACAGTCATATTTCTGAGCAATAAGCGTTTAAATAGTCATATTTCTGAGCAATAAGCGTTTAAACAATCATATTTCTGATCAATAAGCGTTTAAACACTCATATTTCTGATCAATAGGCATTTAAACACTCACATTTCTGATCAATAAGCGTTTAAACAATCATATTTCTGATCAATAAGCGTTTAAACACTCATATTTCTGATCAATAAGCGTTTAAACAATCATATTTCTGAGCAATAAGCGTTTAAACACTCATATTTCTGATCAATAAGCGTTTAAACACTCATATTTCTGATCAATAAGCATTTAAACAATCATATTTCTGATCAATAAGCGTTTAAACACTCATATTTCTGATCAATAAGCGTTTAAACAATCATATTTCTGAACAATAAGCGTTTAAACACTCATATTTCTGATCAATAAGCGTTTAAACACTCATATTTCTGATCAATAAGCATTTAAACACTCATATTTCTGGTAAATAAGCGTTTAAACACTCATATTTCTGATCAATAAGCGTTTAAACACTCATATTTCTGACCAATAAGCGTTTAAACAATCATATTTCTGAGCAATAAGCGTTTAAACAATCATATTTCTGAGCAATAAGCGTTTAAACACTCATATTTCTGATCAATAAGCGTTTAAACACTCATATTTCTGATCAATAAGCGTTTAAACAATCATATTTCTGAGCAATAAGCGTTTAAACAATCATATTTCTGATCAATAAGAGTTTAAACAGTCATATTTCTGAACAATAAGCGTTTAAACACTCATATTTCTGAGCAATAAGCGTTTAAACAATCATATTTCTGATCAATAAGAGTTTAAACAGTCATATTTCTGAGCAATAAGCGTTTAAATAGTCATATTTCTGAGCAATAAGCGTTTAAACAATCATATTTCTGATCAATAAGCGTTTAAACACTCATATTTCTGATCAATAAGCATTTAAACACTCATATTTCTGATCAATAAGCGTTTAAACAATCATATTTCTGATCAATAAGCGTTTAAACACTCATATTTCTGATCAATAAGCGTTTAAACAATCATATTTCTGAGCAATAAGCGTTTAAACACTCATATTTATGATCAATAAGCGTTTAAACACTCATATTTCTGATCAATAAGCATTTAAACAATCATATTTCTGATCAATAAGCGTTTAAACACTCATATTTCTGATCAATAAGCATTTAAACAATCATATTTCTGATCAATAAGCGTTTAAACACTAATATTTCTGATCAATAAGCATTTAAACACTCATATTTCTGATCAATAAGCGTTTAAACAATTATATTTCTGAACAATAAGCGTTTAAACACTCATATTTCTGATCTATAAGCGTTTAAACACTCATATTTCTGATGAATAAGCGTTTAAATAGTCATATTTCTGAGCAATAAGCGTTTAAACAATCATATTTCTGATCAATAAGCGTTTAAACACTCATATTTCTGATCAATAAGCATTTAAACACTCATATTTCTGATCAATAAGCGTTTAAACAATCATATTTCTGATCAATAAGCGTTTAAACACTCATATTTCTGATCAATAAGCGTTTAAACAATCATATTTCTGCGCAATAAGCGTTTAAACACTCATATTTATGATCAATAAGCGTTTAAACACTCATATTTCTGATCAATAAGCATTTAAACAATCATATTTCTGATCAATAAGCGTTTAAACACTCATATTTCTGATCAATAAGCATTTAAACAATCATATTTCTGATCAATAAGCGTTTAAACACTAATATTTCTGATCAATAAGAGTTTAAACAGTCATATTTCTGAGCAATAAGCGTTTAAATAGTCATATTTCTGAGCAATAAGCGTTTAAACAATCATATTTCTGATCAATAAGCGTTTAAACACTCATATTTCTGATCAATAGGCATTTAAACACTCACATTTCTGATCAATAAGCGTTTAAACAATCATATTTCTGATCAATAAGCGTTTAAACACTCATATTTCTGATCAATAAGCGTTTAAACAATCATATTTCTGAGCAATAAGCGTTTAAACACTCATATTAATGATCAATAAGCGTTTAAACACTCATATTTCTGATCAATAAGCATTTAAACAATCATATTTCTGATCAATAAGCGTTTAAACACTCATATTTCTGATCAATAAGCGTTTAAACAATCATATTTCTGAACAATAAGCGTTTAAACACTCATATTTCTGATCAATAAGCGTTTAAACACTCATATTTCTGATCAATAAGCATTTAAACAATCATATTTCTGATCAATAAGCGTTTAAACACTCATATTTCTGATCAATAAGCATTTAAACACTCATATTTCTGATCAATAAGCGTTTAAACAATCATATTTCCGAACAATAAGCGTTTAAACACTCATATTTCTGATCAATAAGCGTTTAAACACTCATATTTCTGATCAATAAGCGTTTAAACAATCATATTTCTGAGCAATAAGCGTTTAAACAATCATATTTCTGATCAATAAGCGTTTAAACACTCATATTTCTGATCAATAAGCATTTAAACAATCATATTTCTGATCAATAAGCGTTTAAACACTCATATTTCTGATCAATAAGCATTTAAACAATCATATTTCTGATCAATAAGCGTTTAAACACTAATATTTCTGATCAATAAGCATTTAAACACTCATATTTCTGATCAATAAGCGTTTAAACAATTATATTTCTGAACAATAAGCGTTTAAACACTCATATTTCTGATCTATAAGCGTTTAAACACTCATATTTCTGATGAATAAGCGTTTAAATAGTCATATTTCTGAGCAATAAGCGTTTAAACAATCATATTTCTGATCAATAAGCGTTTAAACACTCATATTTCTGATCAATAAGCATTTAAACACTCATATTTCTGATCAATAAGCGTTTAAACAATCATATTTCTGATCAATAAGCGTTTAAACACTCATATTTCTGATCAATAAGCGTTTAAACAATCATATTTCTGAGCAATAAGCGTTTAAACACTCATATTTATGATCAATAAGCGTTTAAACACTCATATTTCTGATCAATAAGCATTTAAACAATCATATTTCTGATCAATAAGCGTTTAAACACTCATATTTCTGATCAATAAGCATTTAAACAATCATATTTCTGATCAATAAGCGTTTAAACACTAATATTTCTGATCAATAAGAGTTTAAACAGTCATATTTCTGAGCAATAAGCGTTTAAATAGTCATATTTCTGAGCAATAAGCGTTTAAACAATCATATTTCTGATCAATAAGCGTTTAAACACTCATATTTCTGATCAATAGGCATTTAAACACTCACATTTCTGATCAATAAGCGTTTAAACAATCATATTTCTGATCAATAAGCGTTTAAACACTCATATTTCTGATCAATAAGCGTTTAAACAATCATATTTCTGAGCAATAAGCGTTTAAACACTCATATTTCTGATCAATAAGCGTTTAAACACTCATATTTCTGATCAATAAGCATTTAAACAATCATATTTCTGATCAATAAGCGTTTAAACACTCATATTTCTGATCAATAAGCGTTTAAACAATCATATTTCTGAACAATAAGCGTTTAAACACTCATATTTCTGATCAATAAGCGTTTAAACACTCATATTTCTGATCAATAAGCATTTAAACAATCATATTTCTGATCAATAAGCGTTTAAACACTCATATTTCTGATCAATAAGCATTTAAACACTCATATTTCTGATCAATAAGCGTTTAAACAATCATATTTCCGAACAATAAGCGTTTAAACACTCATATTTCTGATCAATAAGCGTTTAAACACTCATATTTCTGATCAATAAGCGTTTAAAAAATCATATTTCTGAGCAATAAGCGTTTAAACAATCATATTTCTGATCAATAAGCGTTTAAACACTCATATTTCTGATCAATAAGCATTTAAACAATCATATTTCTGATCAATAAGCGTTTAAACACTCATATTTCTGATCAATAAGCGTTTAGACACTCATATTTCTGATCAATAAGCATTTAAACACTCATATTTCTGGTCAATAAGCGTTTAAACACTCATATTTCTGATCAATAAGCGTTTAAACACTCATATTTCTGACCAATAAGCGTTTAAACAATCATATTTCTGAGCAATAAGCGTTTAAACAATCATATTTCTGAGCAATAAGCGTTTAAACACTCATATTTCTGATCAATAAGCGTTTAAACACTCATATTTCTGATCAATAAGCGTTTAAACAATCATATTTCTGAGCAATAAGCGTTTAAACAATCATATTTCTGATCAATAAGAGTTTAAACAGTCATATTTCTGAACAATAAGCGTTTAAACACTCATATTTCTGAGCAATAAGCGTTTAAACAATCATATTTCTGATCAATAAGAGTTTAAACAGTCATATTTCTGAGCAATAAGCGTTTAAATAGTCATATTTCTGAGCAATAAGCGTTTAAACAATCATATTTCTGATCAATAAGCGTTTAAACACTCATATTTCTGATCAATAAGCATTTAAACACTCATATTTCTGATCAATAAGCGTTTAAACAATCATATTTCTGATCAATAAGCGTTTAAACACTCATATTTCTGATCAATAAGCGTTTAAACAATCATATTTCTGAGCAATAAGCGTTTAAACACTCATATTTATGATCAATAAGCGTTTAAACACTCATATTTCTGATCAATAAGCATTTAAACAGTCATATTTCTGATCAATAAGCGTTTAAACACTCATAATTCTGATCAATAAGCATTTAAACAATCATATTTCTGATCAATAAGCGTTTAAACACTAATATTTCTGATCAATAAGCATTTAAACACTCATATTTCTGATCAATAAGCGTTTAAACAATTATATTTCTGAACAATAAGCGTTTAAACACTCATATTTCTGATCTATAAGCGTTTAAACACTCATATTTCTGATGAATAAGCGTTTAAATAGTCATATTTCTGAGCAATAAGCGTTTAAACAATCATATTTCTGATCAATAAGCGTTTAAACACTCATATTTCTGATCAATAAGCATTTAAACACTCATATTTCTGATCAATAAGCGTTTAAACAATCATATTTCTGATCAATAAGCGTTTAAACACTCATATTTCTGATCAATAAGCGTTTAAACAATCATATTTCTGAGCAATAAGCGTTTAAACACTCATATTTATGATCAATAAGCGTTTAAACACTCATATTTCTGATCAATAAGCATTTAAACAATCATATTTCTGATCAATAAGCGTTTAAACACTCATATTTCTGATCAATAAGCATTTAAACAATCATATTTCTGATCAATAAGCGTTTAAACACTAATATTTCTGATCAATAAGCATTTAAACACTCATATTTCTGATCAATAAGCGTTTAAACAATTATATTTCTGAACAATAAGCGTTTAAACACTCATATTTCTGATCTATAAGCGTTTAAACACTCATATTTCTGATGAATAAGCGTTTAAACAATTATATTTCTGAACAATAAGCGTTTAAACACTCATATTTCTGATCTATAAGCGTTTAAACACTCATATTTCTGATGAATAAGCGTTTAAACAGTCATATTTCTGAACAATAAGCGTTTAAACGCTCATATTTCTGAGCAATAAGCGTTTAAACACTCATATTTCTGATCAATAAGCGTTTAAACAATCATATTTCTGAGCAATAAGCGTTTAAACACTCATATTTCTGATCAATAAGCGTTTAAACACTCATATTTCTGATCAATAAGCATTTAAAAAATCATATTTCTGATCAATAAGCGTTTAAACACTCATATTTCTGATCAATAAGCATTTAAACAATCATATTTCTGATCAATAAGCGTTTAAACACTCATATTTCTGATCAATAAGCATTTAAACACTCATATTTCTGATCAATAAGCGTTTAAACAATCATATTTCTGAACAATAAGCGTTTAAACACTCATATTTCTGATCAATAAGCGTTTAAACACTCATATTTCTGATCAATAAGCGTTTAAACAATCATATTTCTGAGCAATAAGCGTTTAAACAATCATATTTCTGATCAATAAGAGTTTAAACAGTCATATTGCTGAACAATAAGCGTTTAAACGCTCATATTTCTGAGCAATAAGCGTTTAAACACTCATATTTCTGATCAATAAGCGTTTAAACAATCATATTTCTGAACAATAAGCGTTTAAACACTCATATTTCTGATCAATAAGCGTTTAAACACTCATATTTCTGATCAATAAGCATTTAAACAATCATATTTCTGATCAATAAGCGTTTAAACACTCATATTTCTGATCAATAAGCATTTAAACACTCATATTTCTGATCAATTAGCGTTTAAACACTCATATTTCTAATCAATAAGCGTTTAAACAATCATATTTCTGAGCAATAAGCGTTTAAACACTCATATTTCTGATCAATAAGCGTTTAAACACTCATATTTCTGATCAATAAGCATTTAAACAATCATATTTCTGATCAATAAGCGTTTAAACACTCATATTTCTGATCAATAAGTGTTTAGACACTCATATTTCTGATCAATAAGCATTTAAGCACTCATATTTCTGATCAATAAGCATTTAAACACTCATATTTCTGATCAATAAGCGTTTAAACAATCATATTTCTGATCAATAAGAGTTTAAACAGTCATATTTCTGATCAATAAGCGTTTAAACACTCATATTTCTGATCAATAAGCGTTTAAACAATCATATTTCTGAACAATAAGCGTTTAAACACTCATATTTCTGATCAATAAGCGTTTAAACACTCATATTTCTGATCAATAAGCATTTAAACAATCATATTTCTGACCAATAAGCGTTTAAACACTCATATTTCTGATCAATAAGCATTTAAACACTCATATTTCTGATCAATAAGCGTTTAAACAATCATATTTCTGAACAATAAGCGTTTAAACACTCATATTTCTGATCAATAAGCGTTTAAACACTCATATTTCTGATCAATAAGCGTTTAAACAATCATATTTCTGAGCAATAAGCTTTTAAACAATCATATTTCTGATCAATAAGCGTTTAAACACTCATATTTCTGATCAATAAGCATTTAAACACTCATATTTCTGATCAATAAGCGTTTAAACAATCATATTTCTGAACAATAAGCGTTTAAACACTCATATTTCTGATCAATAAGCGTTTAAACACTCATATTTCTGATCAATAAGCATTTAAACAATCATATTTCTGATCAATAAGCGTTTAAACACTCATATTTCTGATCAATAAGCGTTTAAACAATCATATTTCCGAACAATAAGCGTTTAAACACTCATATTTCTGATTAATAAGCGTTTAAACACTCATATTTCTGATCAATAAGCGTTTAAACAATCATATTTCTGAGCAATAAGCGTTTAAACAATCATATTTCTGATCAATAAGCGTTTAAACACTCATATTTCTGATCAATAAGCATTTAAACAATCATATTTCTGATCAATAAGCGTTTAAACACTCATATTTCTGATCAATAAGCGTTTAGACACTCATATTTCTGATCAATAAGCATTTAAACACTCATATTTCTGATCAATAAGCGTTTAAACAATCATATTTCTGAACAATAAGCGTTTAAACACTCATATTTCTGATCAATAAGCGTTTAAACACTCATATTTCTGATCAATAAGCATTTAAACAATCATATTTCTGATCAATAAGCGTTTAAACACTCATATTTCTGATCAATAAGCATTTAAACACTCATATTTCTGATCAATAAGCGTTTAAACAATCATATTTCTGAACAATAAGCGTTTAAACACTTATATTTCTGATCAATAAGCGTTTAAACACTCATATTTCTGATCAATAAGCGTTTAAACAATCATATTTCTGAGCAATAAGCGTTTAAACAATCATATTTCTGATCAATAAGCGTTTAAACACTCATATTTCTGATCAATAAGCATTTAAACACTCATATTTCTGATCAATAAGCGTTTAAACAATCATATTTCTGAACAATAAGCGTTTAAACACTCATATTTCTGATCAATAAGCGTTTAAACAGTCATATTTCTGATCAATAAGCGTTTAAACAATCATATTTCTGAGCAATAAGCGTTTAAACAATCATATTTCTGAGCAATAAGCGTTTAAACACTCATATTTCTGATCAATAAGCGTTTAAACACTCATATTTCTGATCAATAAGCGTTTAAACAATCATATTTCTGAGCAATAAGCGTTTAAACAATCATATTTCTGATCAATAAGAGTTTAAACAGTCATATTTCTGAACAATAAGCGTTTAAACACTCATATTTCTGAGCAATAAGCGTTTAAACAATCATATTTCTGATCAATAAGAGTTTAAACAGTCATATTTCTGAGCAATAAGCGTTTAAACAGTCATATTTCTGAGCAATAAGCGTTTAAACAATCATATTTCTGATCAATAAGCGTTTAAACACTCATATTTCTGATCAATAAGCATTTAAACACTCATATTTCTGATCAATAAGCGTTTAAACAATCATATTTCTGAGCAATAAGCGTTTAAACACTCATATTTCTGATCAATAAGCGTTTAAACACTCATATTTCTGATCAATAAGCATTTAAACAATCATATTTCTGATCAATAAGCGTTTAAACACTCATATTTCTGATCAATAAGCATTTAAACAATCATATTTCTGATCAATAAGCGTTTAAACACTCATATTTCTGATCAATAAGCGTTTAAACAATCATATTTCTGAGCAATAAGCGTTTAAACAATCATATTTCTGATCAATAAGATTTTAAACTGTCATATTTCTGAACAATAAGCGTTTAAACGCTCATATTTCTGAGCAATAAGCGTTTAAACAATCATATTTCTGATCAATAAGAATTTAAACAGTCATATTTCTGATCAATAAGCATTTAAACACTCATATTTCTGATCAATAAGCATTTAAACACTCATATTTCTGATCAATAAGCGTTTAAACAATCATATTTCTGAACAATAAGCGTTTAAACAATCATATTTCTGAGCAATAAGCGTTTAAACAATCATATTTCTGATCAATAAGAGTTTAAACAGTCATATTGCTGAACAATAAGCGTTTAAACGCTCATATTTCTGAGCAATAAGCGTTTAAACACTCATATTTCTGATCAATAAGCGTTTAAACACTCATATTTCTGATCAATAAGCGTTTAAACAATCATATTTCTGAGCAATAAGCGTTTAAACAATCATATTTCTGATCAATAAGAGTTTAAACAGTCATATTTCTGAACAATAAGCGTTTAAACACTCATATTTCTGAGCAATAAGCGTTTAAACAATCATATTTCTGATCAATAAGAGTTTAAACAGTCATATTGCTGAACAATAAGCGTTTAAACGCTCATATTTCTGAGCAATAAGCGTTTAAACACTCATATTTCTGATCAATAAGCGTTTAAACAATCATATTTCTGATCAATAAGCGTTTAAACACTCATATTTCTGATCAATAAGCATTTAAACACTCATATTTCTGATCAATAAGCGTTTAAACAATCATATTTCTGATCAATAAGCGTTTAAACACTCATATTTCTGATCAATAAGCGTTTAAACAATCATATTTCTGAGCAATAAGCGTTTAAACACTCATATTTCTGATCAATAAGCGTTTAAACACTCATATTTCTGATCAATAAGCATTTAAAAAATCATATTTCTGATCAATAAGCGTTTAAACACTCATATTTCTGATCAATAAGCATTTAAACAATCATATTTCTGATCAATAAGCGTTCAAACACTCATATTTCTGATCAATAAGCATTTAAGCACTCATATTTCTGATCAATAAGCGTTTAAACAATCATATTTCTGAACAATAAGCGTTTAAACACTCATATTTCTGATCAATAAGCGTTTAAACACTCATATTTCTGATCAATAAGCGTTTAAACAATCATATTTCTGAGCAATAAGCTTTTAAACAATCATATTTCTGATCAATAAGAGTTTAAACAGTCATATTGCTGAACAATAAGCGTTTAAACGCTCATATTTCTGAGCAATAAGCGTTTAAACACTCATATTTCTGATCAATAAGCGTTTAAACAATCATATTTCTGATCAATAAGCGTTTAAACACTCATATTTCTGATCAATAAGCATTTAAACTCTCATATTTCTGATCAATTAGCGTTTAAACACTCATATTTCTAATCAATAAGCGTTTAAACAATCATATTTCTGAGCAATAAGCGTTTAAACACTCATATTTCTGATCAATAAGCGTTTAAACACTCATATTTCTGATCAATAAGCATTTAAACAATCATATTTCTGATCAATAAGCGTTTAAACACTCATATTTCTGATCAATAAGTGTTTAGACACTCATATTTCTGATCAATAAGCATTTAAGCACTCATATTTCTGATCAATAAGCATTTAAACACTCATATTTCTGATCAATAAGCGTTTAAACAATCATATTTCTGATCAATAAGAGTTTAAACAGTCATATTTCTGATCAATAAGCGTTTAAACACTCATATTTCTGATCAATAAGCGTTTAAACAATCATATTTCTGAACAATAAGCGTTTAAACACTCATATTTCTGATCAATAAGCGTTTAAACACTCATATTTCTGATCAATAAGCATTTAAACAATCATATTTCTGACCAATAAGCGTTTAAACACTCATATTTCTGATCAATAAGCATTTAAACACTCATATTTCTGATCAATAAGCGTTTAAACAATCATATTTCTGAACAATAAGCGTTTAAACAATCATATTTCTGATCAATAAGCGTTTAAACACTCATATTTCTGATCAATAAGCGTTTAAACAATCATATTTCTGAGCAATAAGCGTTTAAACACTCATATTTATGATCAATAAGCGTTTAAACACTCATATTTCTGATCAATAAGCATTTAAACAATCATATTTCTGATCAATAAGCGTTTAAACACTCATATTTCTGATCAATAAGCATTTAAACAATCATATTTCTGATCAATAAGCGTTTAAACACTAATATTTCTGATCAATAAGAGTTTAAACAGTCATATTTCTGAGCAATAAGCGTTTAAATAGTCATATTTCTGAGCAATAAGCGTTTAAACAATCATATTTCTGATCAATAAGCGTTTAAACACTCATATTTCTGATCAATAGGCATTTAAACACTCACATTTCTGATCAATAAGCGTTTAAACAATCATATTTCTGATCAATAAGCGTTTAAACACTCATATTTCTGATCAATAAGCGTTTAAACAATCATATTTCTGAGCAATAAGCGTTTAAACACTCATATTTCTGATCAATAAGCGTTTAAACACTCATATTTCTGATCAATAAGCATTTAAACAATCATATTTCTGATCAATAAGCGTTTAAACACTCATATTTCTGATCAATAAGCGTTTAAACAATCATATTTCTGAACAATAAGCGTTTAAACACTCATATTTCTGATCAATAAGCGTTTAAACACTCATATTTCTGATCAATAAGCATTTAAACAATCATATTTCTGATCAATAAGCGTTTAAACACTCATATTTCTGATCAATAAGCATTTAAACACTCATATTTCTGATCAATAAGCGTTTAAACAATCATATTTCCGAACAATAAGCGTTTAAACACTCATATTTCTGATCAATAAGCGTTTAAACACTCATATTTCTGATCAATAAGCGTTTAAACAATCATATTTCTGAGCAATAAGCGTTTAAACAATCATATTTCTGATCAATAAGCGTTTAAACACTCATATTTCTGATCAATAAGCATTTAAACAATCATATTTCTGATCAATAAGCGTTTAAACACTCATATTTCTGATCAATAAGCGTTTAGACACTCATATTTCTGATCAATAAGCATTTAAACACTCATATTTCTGGTCAATAAGCATTTAAACACTCATATTTCTGATCAATAAGCGTTTAAACACTCATATTTCTGACCAATAAGCGTTTAAACAATCATATTTCTGAGCAATAAGCGTTTAAACAATCATATTTCTGAGCAATAAGCGTTTAAACACTCATATTTCTGATCAATAAGCGTTTAAACACTCATATTTCTGATCAATAAGCGTTTAAACAATCATATTTCTGAGCAATAAGCGTTTAAACAATCATATTTCTGATCAATAAGAGTTTAAACAGTCATATTTCTGAACAATAAGCGTTTAAACACTCATATTTCTGAGCAATAAGCGTTTAAACAATCATATTTCTGATCAATAAGAGTTTAAACAGTCATATTTCTGAGCAATAAGCGTTTAAATAGTCATATTTCTGAGCAATAAGCGTTTAAACAATCATATTTCTGATCAATAAGCGTTTAAACACTCATATTTCTGATCAATAAGCATTTAAACACTCATATTTCTGATCAATAAGCGTTTAAACAATCATATTTCTGATCAATAAGCGTTTAAACACTCATATTTCTGATCAATAAGCGTTTAAACAATCATATTTCTGAGCAATAAGCGTTTAAACACTCATATTTATGATCAATAAGCGTTTAAACACTCATATTTCTGATCAATAAGCATTTAAACAATCATATTTCTGATCAATAAGCGTTTAAACACTAATATTTCTGATCAATAAGCATTTAAACACTCATATTTCTGATCAATAAGCGTTTAAACAATTATATTTCTGAACAATAAGCGTTTAAACACTCATATTTCTGATCTATAAGCGTTTAAACACTCATATTTCTGATGAATAAGCGTTTAAATAGTCATATTTCTGAGCAATAAGCGTTTAAACAATCATATTTCTGATCAATAAGCGTTTAAACACTCATATTTCTGATCAATAAGCATTTAAACACTCATATTTCTGATCAATAAGCGTTTAAACAATCATATTTCTGATCAATAAGCGTTTAAACACTCATATTTCTGATCAATAAGCGTTTAAACAATCATATTTCTGAGCAATAAGCGTTTAAACACTCATATTTATGATCAATAAGCGTTTAAACACTCATATTTCTGATCAATAAGCATTTAAACAATCATATTTCTGATCAATAAGCGTTTAAACACTCATATTTCTGATCAATAAGCATTTAAACAATCATATTTCTGATCAATAAGCGTTTAAACACTAATATTTCTGATCAATAAGCATTTAAACACTCATATTTCTGATCAATAAGCGTTTAAACAATTATATTTCTGAACAATAAGCGTTTAAACACTCATATTTCTGATCTATAAGCGTTTAAACACTCATATTTCTGATGAATAAGCGTTTAAACAATTATATTTCTGAACAATAAGCGTTTAAACACTCATATTTCTGATCTATAAGCGTTTAAACACTCATATTTCTGACGAATAAGCGTTTAAACAGTCATATTTCTGAACAATAAGCGTTTAAACGCTCATATTTCTGAGCAATAAGCGTTTAAACAATCATATTTCTGATCAATAAGCGTTTAAACAGTCATATTTCTGAGCAATAAGCGTTTAAACAATCATATTTCTGATCAATAAGCGTTTAAACACTCATATTTCTGATCAATAAGCATTTAAACACTCATATTTCTGATCAATAAGCGTTTAAACAATCATATTTCTGATCAATAAGCGTTTAAACACTCATATTTCTGATCAATAAGCGTTTAAACACTCATATTTCTGATCAATAAGCGTTTAAACAATCATATTTCTGAGCAATAAGCGTTTAAACACTCATATTTCTGATCAATAAGCATTTAAACACTCATATTTCTGATCAATAAGCGTTTAAACAATCATATTTCTGAGCAATAAGCGTTTAAACACTCATATTTCTGATCAATAAGCGTTTAAACAATCATATTTCTGAGCAATAAGCGTTTAAACACTCATATTTCTGATCAATAAGCATTTAAACACTCATATTTCTGATCAATAAGCGTTTAAACAATCATATTTCTGAACAATAAGCGTTTAAACACTCATATTTCTGATCAATAAGCGTTTAAACACTCATATTTCTGATCAATAAGCGTTTAAACAATCATATTTCTGAGCAATAAGCGTTTAAACACTCATATTTCTGATCAATAAGCGTTTAAACAATCATATTTCTGATCAATAAGCGTTTAAACAATCATATTTCTGAGCAATAAGCGTTTAAACACTCATATTTCTGGTCAATAAGCGTTTAAACACTCATATTTCTGATCAATAAGCGTTTAAACACTCATATTTCTGACCAATAAGCGTTTAAACAATCATATTTCTGAGCAATAAGCGTTTAAACAATCATATTTCTGAGCAATAAGCGTTTAAACACTCATATTTCTGATCAATAAGCGTTTAAACACTCATATTTCTGATCAATAAGCGTTTAAACAATCATATTTCTGAGCAATAAGCGTTTAAACAATCATATTTCTGATCAATAAGAGTTTAAACAGTCATATTTCTGAACAATAAGCGTTTAAACACTCATATTTCTGAGCAATAAGCGTTTAAACAATCATATTTCTGATCAATAAGAGTTTAAACAGTCATATTTCTGAGCAATAAGCGTTTAAATAGTCATATTTCTGAGCAATAAGCGTTTAAACAATCATATTTCTGATCAATAAGCGTTTAAACACTCATATTTCTGATCAATAAGCATTTAAACACTCATATTTCTGATCAATAAGCGTTTAAACAATCATATTTCTGATCAATAAGCGTTTAAACACTCATATTTCTGATCAATAAGCGTTTAAACAATCATATTTCTGAGCAATAAGCGTTTAAACACTCATATTTATGATCAATAAGCGTTTAAACACTCATATTTCTGATCAATAAGCATTTAAACAATCATATTTCTGATCAATAAGCGTTTAAACACTCATATTTCTGATCAATAAGCATTTAAACAATCATATTTCTGATCAATAAGCGTTTAAACACTAATATTTCTGATCAATAAGCATTTAAACACTCATATTTCTGATCAATAAGCGTTTAAACAATTATATTTCTGAACAATAAGCGTTTAAACACTCATATTTCTGATCTATAAGCGTTTAAACACTCATATTTCTGATGAATAAGCGTTTAAATAGTCATATTTCTGAGCAATAAGCGTTTAAACAATCATATTTCTGATCAATAAGCGTTTAAACACTCATATTTCTGATCAATAAGCATTTAAACACTCATATTTCTGATCAATAAGCGTTTAAACAATCATATTTCTGATCAATAAGCGTTTAAACACTCATATTTCTGATCAATAAGCGTTTAAACAATCATATTTCTGCGCAATAAGCGTTTAAACACTCATATTTATGATCAATAAGCGTTTAAACACTCATATTTCTGATCAATAAGCATTTAAACAATCATATTTCTGATCAATAAGCGTTTAAACACTCATATTTCTGATCAATAAGCATTTAAACAATCATATTTCTGATCAATAAGCGTTTAAACACTAATATTTCTGATCAATAAGAGTTTAAACAGTCATATTTCTGAGCAATAAGCGTTTAAATAGTCATATTTCTGAGCAATAAGCGTTTAAACAATCATATTTCTGATCAATAAGCGTTTAAACACTCATATTTCTGATCAATAGGCATTTAAACACTCACATTTCTGATCAATAAGCGTTTAAACAATCATATTTCTGATCAATAAGCGTTTAAACACTCATATTTCTGATCAATAAGCGTTTAAACAATCATATTTCTGATCAATAAGCGTTTAAACAATCATATTTCTGAGCAATAAGCGTTTAAACACTCATATTTCTGATCAATAAGCGTTTAAACACTCATATTTCTGATCAATAAGCATATAAACAATCATATTTCTGATCAATAAGCGTTTAAACACTCATATTTCTGATCAATAAGCGTTTAAACAATCATATTTCTGAACAATAAGCGTTTAAACACTCATATTTCTGATCAATAAGCGTTTAAACACTCATATTTCTGATCAATAAGCATTTAAACAATCATATTTCTGATCAATAAGCGTTTAAACACTCATATTTCTGATCAATAAGCATTTAAACACTCATATTTCTGATCAATAAGCGTTTAAACAATCATATTTCCGAACAATAAGCGTTTAAACACTCATATTTCTGATCAATAAGCGTTTAAACACTCATATTTCTGATCAATAAGCGTTTAAACAATCATATTTCTGAGCAATAAGCGTTTAAACAATCATATTTCTGATCAATAAGCGTTTAAACACTCATATTTCTGATCAATAAGCATTTAAACAATCATATTTCTGATCAATAAGCGTTTAAACACTCATATTTCTGATCAATAAGCATTTAAACAATCATATTTCTGATCAATAAGCGTTTAAACATAAATATTTCTGATCAATAAGCATTTAAACACTCATATTTCTGATCAATAAGCGTTTAAACAATTATATTTCTGAACAATAAGCGTTTAAACACTCATATTTCTGATCTATAAGCGTTTAAACACTCATATTTCTGATGAATAAGCGTTTAAATAGTCATATTTCTGAGCAATAAGCGTTTAAACAATCATATTTCTGATCAATAAGCGTTTAAACACTCATATTTCTGATCAATAAGCATTTAAACACTCATATTTCTGATCAATAAGCGTTTAAACAATCATATTTCTGATCAATAAGCGTTTAAACACTCATATTTCTGATCAATAAGCGTTTAAACAATCATATTTCTGAGCAATAAGCGTTTAAACACTCATATTTATGATCAATAAGCGTTTAAACACTCATATTTCTGATCAATAAGCATTTAAACAATCATATTTCTGATCAATAAGCGTTTAAACACTCATATTTATGATCAATAAGCATTTAAACAATCATATTTCTGATCAATAAGCGTTTAAACACTAATATTTCTGATCAATAAGAGTTTAAACAGTCATATTTCTGAGCAATAAGCGTTTAAATAGTCATATTTCTGAGCAATAAGCGTTTAAACAATCATATTTCTGATCAATAAGCGTTTAAACACTCATATTTCTGATCAATAGGCATTTAAACACTCACATTTCTGATCAATAAGCGTTTAAACAATCATATTTCTGATCAATAAGCGTTTAAACACTCATATTTCTGATCAATAAGCGTTTAAACAATCATATTTCTGAGCAATAAGCGTTTAAACACTCATATTTCTGATCAATAAGCGTTTAAACACTCATATTTCTGATCAATAAGCATTTAAACAATCATATTTCTGATCAATAAGCGTTTAAACACTCATATTTCTGATCAATAAGCGTTTAAACAATCATATTTCTGAACAATAAGCGTTTAAACACTCATATTTCTGATCAATAAGCGTTTAAACACTCATATTTCTGATCAATAAGCATTTAAACAATCATATTTCTGATCAATAAGCGTTTAAACACTCATATTTCTGATCAATAAGCATTTAAACACTCATATTTCTGATCAATAAGCGTTTAAACAATCATATTTCCGAACAATAAGCGTTTAAACACTCATATTTCTGATCAATAAGCGTTTAAACACTCATATTTCTGATCAATAAGCGTTTAAACAATCATATTTCTGAGCAATAAGCGTTTAAACAATCATATTTCTGATCAATAAGCGTTTAAACACTCATATTTCTGATCAATAAGCATTTAAACAATCATATTTCTGATCAATAAGCGTTTAAACACTCATATTTCTGATCAATAAGCGTTTAGACACTCATATTTCTGATCAATAAGCATTTAAACACTCATATTTCTGGTCAATAAGCGTTTAAACACTCATATTTCTGATCAATAAGCGTTTAAACACTCATATTTCTGACCAATAAGCGTTTAAACAATCATATTTCTGAGCAATAAGCGTTTAAACAATCATATTTCTGAGCAATAAGCGTTTAAACACTCATATTTCTGATCAATAAGCGTTTAAACACTCATATTTCTGATCAATAAGCGTTTAAACAATCATATTTCTGAGCAATAAGCGTTTAAACAATCATATTTCTGATCAATAAGAGTTTAAACAGTCATATTTCCGAACAATAAGCGTTTAAACACTCATATTTCTGAGCAATAAGCGTTTAAACAATCATATTTCTGATCAATAAGAGTTTAAACAGTCATATTTCTGAGCAATAAGCGTTTAAATAGTCATATTTCTGAGCAATAAGCGTTTAAACAATCATATTTCTGATCAATAAGCGTTTAAACACTCATATTTCTGATCAATAAGCATTTAAACACTCATATTTCTGATCAATAAGCGTTTAAACAATCATATTTCTGATCAATAAGCGTTTAAACACTCATATTTCTGATCAATAAGCGTTTAAACAATCATATTTCTGAGCAATAAGCGTTTAAACACTCATATTTCTGATCAATAAGCGTTTAAACACTCATAATTCTGATCAATAAGCATTTAAACAATCATATTTCTGATCAATAAGCGTTTAAACACTAATATTTCTGATCAATAAGCATTTAAACACTCATATTTCTGATCAATAAGCGTTTAAACAATTATATTTCTGAACAATAAGCGTTTAAACACTCATATTTCTGATCTATAAGCGTTTAAACACTCATATTTCTGATGAATAAGCGTTTAAATAGTCATATTTCTGAGCAATAAGCGTTTAAACAATCATATTTCTGATCAATAAGCGTTTAAACACTCATATTTCTGATCAATAAGCATTTAAACACTCATATTTCTGATCAATAAGCGTTTAAACAATCATATTTCTGATCAATAAGCGTTTAAACACTCATATTTCTGATCAATAAGCGTTTAAACAATCATATTTCTGAGCAATAAGCGTTTAAACACTCATATTTATGATCAATAAGCGTTTAAACACTCATATTTCTGATCAATAAGCATTTAAACAATCATATTTCTGATCAATAAGCGTTTAAACACTCATATTTCTGATCAATAAGCATTTAAACAATCATATTTCTGATCAATAAGCGTTTAAACACTAATATTTCTGATCAATAAGCATTTAAACACTCATATTTCTGATCAATAAGCGTTTAAACAATTATATTTCTGAACAATAAGCGTTTAAACACTCATATTTCTGATCTATAAGCGTTTAAACACTCATATTTCTGATGAATAAGCGTTTAAACAATTATATTTCTGAACAATAAGCGTTTAAACACTCATATTTCTGATCTATAAGCGTTTAAACACTCATATTTCTGATGAATAAGCGTTTAAACAGTCATATTTCTGAACAATAAGCGTTTAAACGCTCATATTTCTGAGCAATAAGCGTTTAAACAATCATATTTCTGATCAATAAGCGTTTAAACAGTCATATTTCTGAGCAATAAGCGTTTAAACAATCATATTTCTGATCAATAAGCGTTTAAACACTCATATTTCTGATCAATAAGCATTTAAACACTCATATTTCTGATCAATAAGCGTTTAAACAATCATATTTCTGATCAATAAGCGTTTAAACACTCATATTTCTGATCAATAAGCGTTTAAACAATCATATTTCTGAGCAATAAGCGTTTAAACACTCATATTTCTGATCAATAAGCGTTTAAACACTCATATTTCTGATCAATAAGCATTTAAAAAATCATATTTCTGATCAATAAGCGTTTAAACACTCATATTTCTGATCAATAAGCATTTAAACAATCATATTTCTGATCAATAAGCGTTTAAACACTCATATTTCTGATCAATAAGCATTTAAACACTCATATTTCTGATCAATAAGCGTTTAAACAATCATATTTCTGAACAATAAGCGTTTAAACACTCATATTTCTGATCAATAAGCGTTTAAACACTCATATTTCTGATCAATAAGCGTTTAAACAATCATATTTCTGAGCAATAAGCGTTTAAACAATCATATTTCTGATCAATAAGAGTTTAAACAGTCATATTGCTGAACAATAAGCGTTTAAACGCTCATATTTCTGAGCAATAAGCGTTTAAACACTCATATTTCTGATCAATAAGCGTTTAAACAATCATATTTCTGAACAATAAGCGTTTAAACACTCATATTTCTGATCAATAAGCGTTTAAACACTCATATTTCTGATCAATAAGCATTTAAACAATCATATTTCTGATCAATAAGCGTTTAAACACTCATATTTCTGATCAATAAGCATTTAAACACTCATATTTCTGATCAATTAGCGTTTAAACACTCATATTTCTAATCAATAAGCGTTTAAACAATCATATTTCTGAGCAATAAGCGTTTAAACACTCATATTTCTGATCAATAAGCGTTTAAACACTCATATTTCTGATCAATAAGCATTTAAACAATCATATTTCTGATCAATAAGCGTTTAAACACTCATATTTCTGATCAATAAGTGTTTAGACACTCATATTTCTGATCAATAAGCATTTAAGCACTCATATTTCTGATCAATAAGCATTTAAACACTCATATTTCTGATCAATAAGCGTTTAAACAATCATATTTCTGATCAATAAGAGTTTAAACAGTCATATTTCTGATCAATAAGCGTTTAAACACTCATATTTCTGATCAATAAGCGTTTAAACAATCATATTTCTGAACAATAAGCGTTTAAACACTCATATTTCTGATCAATAAGCGTTTAAACACTCATATTTCTGATCAATAAGCATTTAAACAATCATATTTCTGACCAATAAGCGTTTAAACACTCATATTTCTGATCAATAAGCATTTAAACACTCATATTTCTGATCAATAAGCGTTTAAACAATCATATTTCTGAACAATAAGCGTTTAAACACTCATATTTCTGATCAATAAGCGTTTAAACACTCATATTTCTGATCAATAAGCGTATAAACAATCATATTTCTGAGCAATAAGCTTTTAAACAATCATATTTCTGATCAATAAGCGTTTAAACACTCATATTTCTGATCAATAAGCATTTAAACACTCATATTTCTGATCAATAAGCGTTTAAACAATCATATTTCTGAACAATAAGCGTTTAAACACTCATATTTCTGATCAATAAGCGTTTAAACACTCATATTTCTGATCAATAAGCATTTAAACAATCATATTTCTGATCAATAAGCGTTTAAACACTCATATTTCTGATCAATAAGCGTTTAAACAATCATATTTCCGAACAATAAGCGTTTAAACACTCATATTTCTGATTAATAAGCGTTTAAACACTCATATTTCTGATCAATAAGCGTTTAAACAATCATATTTCTGAGCAATAAGCGTTTAAACAATCATATTTCTGATCAATAAGCGTTTAAACACTCATATTTCTGATCAATAAGCATTTAAACAATCATATTTCTGATCAATAAGCGTTTAAACACTCATATTTCTGATCAATAAGCGTTTAGACACTCATATTTCTGATCAATAAGCATTTAAACACTCATATTTCTGATCAATAAGCGTTTAAACAATCATATTTCTGAACAATAAGCGTTTAAACACTCATATTTCTGATCAATAAGCGTTTAAACACTCATATTTCTGATCAATAAGCATTTAAACAATCATATTTCTGATCAATAAGCGTTTAAACACTCATATTTCTGATCAATAAGCATTTAAACACTCATATTTCTGATCAATAAGCGTTTAAACAATCATATTTCTGAACAATAAGCGTTTAAACACTTATATTTCTGATCAATAAGCGTTTAAACACTCATATTTCTGATCAATAAGCGTTTAAACAATCATATTTCTGAGCAATAAGCGTTTAAACAATCATATTTCTGATCAATAAGCGTTTAAACACTCATATTTCTGATCAATAAGCATTTAAACACTCATATTTCTGATCAATAAGCGTTTAAACAATCATATTTCTGAACAATAAGCGTTTAAACACTCATATTTCTGATCAATAAGCGTTTAAACAGTCATATTTCTGATCAATAAGCGTTTAAACAATCATATTTCTGAGCAATAAGCGTTTAAACAATCATATTTCTGAGCAATAAGCGTTTAAACACTCATATTTCTGATCAATAAGCGTTTAAACACTCATATTTCTGATCAATAAGCGTTTAAACAATCATATTTCTGAGCAATAAGCGTTTAAACAATCATATTTCTGATCAATAAGAGTTTAAACAGTCATATTTCTGAACAATAAGCGTTTAAACACTCATATTTCTGAGCAATAAGCGTTTAAACAATCATATTTCTGATCAATAAGAGTTTAAACAGTCATATTTCTGAGCAATAAGCGTTTAAACAGTCATATTTCTGAGCAATAAGCGTTTAAACAATCATATTTCTGATCAATAAGCGTTTAAACACTCATATTTCTGATCAATAAGCATTTAAACACTCATATTTCTGATCAATAAGCGTTTAAACAATCATATTTCTGAGCAATAAGCGTTTAAACACTCATATTTCTGATCAATAAGCGTTTAAACACTCATATTTCTGATCAATAAGCATTTAAACAATCATATTTCTGATCAATAAGCGTTTAAACACTCATATTTCTGATCAATAAGCATTTAAACAATCATATTTCTGATCAATAAGCGTTTAAACACTCATATTTCTGATCAATAAGCGTTTAAACAATCATATTTCTGAGCAATAAGCGTTTAAACAATCATATTTCTGATCAATAAGATTTTAAACTGTCATATTTCTGAACAATAAGCGTTTAAACGCTCATATTTCTGAGCAATAAGCGTTTAAACAATCATATTTCTGATCAATAAGAATTTAAACAGTCATATTTCTGATCAATAAGCATTTAAACACTCATATTTCTGATCAATAAGCATTTAAACACTCATATTTCTGATCAATAAGCGTTTAAACAATCATATTTCTGAACAATAAGCGTTTAAACAATCATATTTCTGAGCAATAAGCGTTTAAACAATCATATTTCTGATCAATAAGAGTTTAAACAGTCATATTGCTGAACAATAAGCGTTTAAACGCTCATATTTCTGAGCAATAAGCGTTTAAACACTCATATTTCTGATCAATAAGCGTTTAAACACTCATATTTCTGATCAATAAGCGTTTAAACAATCATATTTCTGAGCAATAAGCGTTTAAACAATCATATTTCTGATCAATAAGAGTTTAAACAGTCATATTTCTGAACAATAAGCGTTTAAAACAATTAAAACAATTTAAACAATCATATTTCTGATCAATAAGAGTTTAAACAGTCATATTGCTGAACAATAAGCGTTTAAACGCTCATATTTCTGAGCAATAAGCGTTTAAACACTCATATTTCTGATCAATAAGCGTTTAAACAATCATATTTCTGATCAATAAGCGTTTAAACACTCATATTTCTGATCAATAAGCATTTAAACACTCATATTTCTGATCAATAAGCGTTTAAACAATCATATTTCTGATCAATAAGCGTTTAAACACTCATATTTCTGATCAATAAGCGTTTAAACAATCATATTTCTGAGCAATAAGCGTTTAAACACTCATATTTCTGATCAATAAGCGTTTAAACACTCATATTTCTGATCAATAAGCATTTAAAAAATCATATTTCTGATCAATAAGCGTTTAAACACTCATATTTCTGATCAATAAGCATTTAAACAATCATATTTCTGATCAATAAGCGTTCAAACACTCATATTTCTGATCAATAAGCATTTAAGCACTCATATTTCTGATCAATAAGCGTTTAAACAATCATATTTCTGAACAATAAGCGTTTAAACACTCATATTTCTGATCAATAAGCGTTTAAACACTCATATTTCTGATCAATAAGCGTTTAAACAATCATATTTCTGAGCAATAAGCGTTTAAACAATCATATTTCTGATCAATAAGAGTTTAAACAGTCATATTGCTGAACAATAAGCGTG
The DNA here is from genome assembly GCF_958450345.1 of Calliphora vicina. Taxonomy (NCBI): domain Eukaryota; kingdom Metazoa; phylum Arthropoda; class Insecta; order Diptera; family Calliphoridae; genus Calliphora; species Calliphora vicina. Next base: position 57,794 of record NW_027052672.1, read on the forward strand.
TAAACGCTCATATTTCTGAGCAATAAGCGTTTAAACACTCATATTTCTGATCAATAAGCGTTTAAACAATCATATTTCTGAACAATAAGCGTTTAAACACTCATATTTCTGATCAATAAGCGTTTAAACACTCATATTTCTGATCAATAAGCATTTAAACAATCATATTTCTGATCAATAAGCGTTTAAACACTCATATTTCTGATCAATAAGCATTTAAACTCTCATATTTCTGATCAATTAGCGTTTAAACACTCATATTTCTAATCAATAAGCGTTTAAACAATCATATTTCTGAGCAATAAGCGTTTAAACACTCATATTTCTGATCAATAAGCGTTTAAACACTCATATTTCTGATCAATAAGCATTTAAACAATCATATTTCTGATCAATAAGCGTTTAAACACTCATATTTCTGATCAATAAGTGTTTAGACACTCATATTTCTGATCAATAAGCATTTAAGCACTCATATTTCTGATCAATAAGCATTTAAACACTCATATTTCTGATCAATAAGCGTTTAAACAATCATATTTCTGATCAATAAGAGTTTAAACAGTCATATTTCTGATCAATAAGCGTTTAAACACTCATATTTCTGATCAATAAGCGTTTAAACAATCATATTTCTGAACAATAAGCGTTTAAACACTCATATTTCTGATCAATAAGCGTTTAAACACTCATATTTCTGATCAATAAGCATTTAAACAATCATATTTCTGACCAATAAGCGTTTAAACACTCATATTTCTGATCAATAAGCATTTAAACACTCATATTTCTGATCAATAAGCGTTTAAACAATCATATTTCTGAACAATAAGCGTTTAAACAATCATATTTCTGATCAATAAGCGTTTAAACACTCATATTTCTGATCAATAAGCGTTTAAACAATCATATTTCTGAGCAATAAGCGTTTAAACACTCATATTTATGATCAATAAGCGTTTAAACACTCATATTTCTGATCAATAAGCATTTAAACAATCATATTTCTGATCAATAAGCGTTTAAACACTCATATTTCTGATCAATAAGCATTTAAACAATCATATTTCTGATCAATAAGCGTTTAAACACTAATATTTCTGATCAATAAGAGTTTAAACAGTCATATTTCTGAGCAATAAGCGTTTAAATAGTCATATTTCTGAGCAATAAGCGTTTAAACAATCATATTTCTGATCAATAAGCGTTTAAACACTCATATTTCTGATCAATAGGCATTTAAACACTCACATTTCTGATCAATAAGCGTTTAAACAATCATATTTCTGATCAATAAGCGTTTAAACACTCATATTTCTGATCAATAAGCGTTTAAACAATCATATTTCTGAGCAATAAGCGTTTAAACACTCATATTTCTGATCAATAAGCGTTTAAACACTCATATTTCTGATCAATAAGCATTTAAACAATCATATTTCTGATCAATAAGCGTTTAAACACTCATATTTCTGATCAATAAGCGTTTAAACAATCATATTTCTGAACAATAAGCGTTTAAACACTCATATTTCTGATCTATAAGCGTTTAAACACTCATATTTCTGATCAATAAGCATTTAAACAATCATATTTCTGATCAATAAGCGTTTAAACACTCATATTTCTGATCAATAAGCATTTAAACACTCATATTTCTGATCAATAAGCGTTTAAACAATCATATTTCCGAACAATAAGCGTTTAAACACTCATATTTCTGATCAATAAGCGTTTAAACACTCATATTTCTGATCAATAAGCGTTTAAACAATCATATTTCTGAGCAATAAGCGTTTAAACAATCATATTTCTGATCAATAAGCGTTTAAACACTCATATTTCTGATCAATAAGCATTTAAACAATCATATTTCTGATCAATAAGCGTTTAAACACTCATATTTCTGATCAATAAGCGTTTAGACACTCATATTTCTGATCAATAAGCATTTAAACACTCATATTTCTGGTCAATAAGCATTTAAACACTCATATTTCTGATCAATAAGCGTTTAAACACTCATATTTCTGACCAATAAGCGTTTAAACAATCATATTTCTGAGCAATAAGCGTTTAAACAATCATATTTCTGAGCAATAAGCGTTTAAACACTCATATTTCTGATCAATAAGCGTTTAAACACTCATATTTCTGATCAATAAGCGTTTAAACAATCATATTTCTGAGCAATAAGCGTTTAAACAATCATATTTCTGATCAATAAGAGTTTAAACAGTCATATTTCTGAACAATAAGCGTTTAAACACTCATATTTCTGAGCAATAAGCGTTTAAACAATCATATTTCTGATCAATAAGAGTTTAAACAGTCATATTTCTGAGCAATAAGCGTTTAAATAGTCATATTTCTGAGCAATAAGCGTTTAAACAATCATATTTCTGATCAATAAGCGTTTAAACACTCATATTTCTGATCAATAAGCATTTAAACACTCATATTTCTGATCAATAAGCGTTTAAACAATCATATTTCTGATCAATAAGCGTTTAAACACTCATATTTCTGATCAATAAGCGTTTAAACAATCATATTTCTGAGCAATAAGCGTTTAAACACTCATATTTATGATCAATAAGCGTTTAAACACTCATATTTCTGATCAATAAGCATTTAAACAATCATATTTCTGATCAATAAGCGTTTAAACACTCATATTTCTGATCAATAAGCATTTAAACAATCATATTTCTGATCAATAAGCGTTTAAACACTAATATTTCTGATCAATAAGCATTTAAACACTCATATTTCTGATCAATAAGCGTTTAAACAATTATATTTCTGAACAATAAGCGTTTAAACACTCATATTTCTGATCTATAAGCGTTTAAACACTCATATTTCTGATGAATAAGCGTTTAAATAGTCATATTTCTGAGCAATAAGCGTTTAAACAATCATATTTCTGATCAATAAGCGTTTAAACACTCATATTTCTGATCAATAAGCATTTAAACACTCATATTTCTGATCAATAAGCGTTTAAACAATCATATTTCTGATCAATACGCGTTTAAACACTCATATTTCTGATCAATAAGCGTTTAAACAATCATATTTCTGAGCAATAAGCGTTTAAACACTCATATTTATGATCAATAAGCGTTTAAACACTCATATTTCTGATCAATAAGCATTTAAACAATCATATTTCTGATCAATAAGCGTTTAAACACTCATATTTCTGATCAATAAGCATTTAAACAATCATATTTCTGATCAATAAGCGTTTAAACACTAATATTTCTGATCAATAAGCATTTAAACACTCATATTTCTGATCAATAAGCGTTTAAACAATTATATTTCTGAACAATAAGCGTTTAAACACTCATATTTCTGATCTATAAGCGTTTAAACACTCATATTTCTGATGAATAAGCGTTTAAACAATTATATTTCTGAACAATAAGCGTTTAAACACTCATATTTCTGATCTATAAGCGTTTAAACACTCATATTTCTGACGAATAAGCGTTTAAACAGTCATATTTCTGAACAATAAGCGTTTAAACGCTCATATTTCTGAGCAATAAGCGTTTAAACAATCATATTTCTGATCAATAAGCGTTTAAACAGTCATATTTCTGAGCAATAAGCGTTTAAACAATCATATTTCTGATCAATAAGCGTTTAAACACTCATATTTCTGATCAATAAGCATTTAAACACTCATATTTCTGATCAATAAGCGTTTAAACAATCATATTTCTGATCAATAAGCGTTTAAACACTCATATTTCTGATCAATAAGCGTTTAAACAATCATATTTCTGAGCAATAAGCGTTTAAACACTCATATTTCTGATCAATAAGCGTTTAAACAATCATATTTCTGAGCAATAAGCGTTTAAACACTCATATTTCTGATCAATAAGCATTTAAACACTCATATTTCTGATCAATAAGCGTTTAAACAATCATATTTCTGAACAATAAGCGTTTAAACACTCATATTTCTGATCAATAAGCGTTTAAACACTCATATTTCTGATCAATAAGCGTTTAAACAATCATATTTCTGAGCAATAAGCGTTTAAACACTCATATTTCTGATCAATAAGCGTTTAAACAATCATATTTCTGATCAATAAGCGTTTAAACAATCATATTTCTGAGCAATAAGCGTTTAAACAATCATATTTCTGATCAATAAGAGTTTAAACAGTCATATTGCTGAACAATAAGCGTTTAAACGCTCATATTTCTGAGCAATAAGCGTTTAAACACTCATATTTCTGATCAATAAGCGTTTAAACAATCATATTTCTGAACAATAAGCGTTTAAACACTCATATTTCTGATCAATAAGCGTTTAAACACTCATATTTCTGATCAATAAGCATTTAAACAATCATATTTCTGATCAATAAGCGTTTAAACACTCATATTTCTGAACAATAAGCGTTTAAACACTCATATTTCTGATCAATAAGCGTTTAAACACTCATATTTCTGATCAATAAGCATTTAAACAATCATATTTCTGATCAATAAGCGTTTAAACACTCATATTTCTGATCAATAAGTGTTTAGACACTCATATTTCTGATCAATAAGCATTTAAGCACTCATATTTCTGATCAATAAGCATTTAAACACTCATATTTCTGATCAATAAGCGTTTAAACAATCATATTTCTGATCAATAAGAGTTTAAACAGTCATATTTCTGATCAATAAGCGTTTAAACACTCATATTTCTGATCAATAAGCGTTTAAACAATCATATTTCTGAACAATAAGCGTTTAAACACTCATATTTCTGATCAATAAGCGTTTAAACACTCATATTTCTGATCAATAAGCATTTAAACAATCATATTTCTGACCAATAAGCGTTTAAACACTCATATTTCTGATCAATAAGCATTTAAACACTCATATTTCTGATCAATAAGCGTTTAAACAATCATATTTCTGAACAATAAGCGTTTAAACACTCATATTTCTGATCAATAAGCGTTTAAACACTCATATTTCTGATCAATAAGCGTTTAAACAATCATATTTCTGAGCAATAAGCTTTTAAACAATCATATTTCTGATCAATAAGCGTTTAAACACTCATATTTCTGATCAATAAGCATTTAAACACTCATATTTCTGATCAATAAGCGTTTAAACAATCATATTTCTGAACAATAAGCGTTTAAACACTCATATTTCTGATCAATAAGCGTTTAAACACTCATATTTCTGATCAATAAGCATTTAAACAATCATATTTCTGATCAATAAGCGTTTAAACACTCATATTTCTGATCAATAAGCGTTTAAACAATCATATTTCCGAACAATAAGCGTTTAAACACTCATATTTCTGATTAATAAGCGTTTAAACACTCATATTTCTGATCAATAAGCGTTTAAACAATCATATTTTTGAGCAATAAGCGTTTAAACAATCATATTTCTGATCAATAAGCGTTTAAACACTCATATTTCTGATCAATAAGCATTTAAACAATCATATTTCTGATCAATAAGCGTTTAAACACTCATATTTCTGATCAATAAGCGTTTAGACACTCATATTTCTGATCAATAAGCATTTAAACACTCATATTTCTGATCAATAAGCGTTTAAACAATCATATTTCTGAACAATAAGCGTTTAAACACTCATATTTCTGATCAATAAGCGTTTAAACACTCATATTTCTGATCAATAAGCATTTAAACAATCATATTTCTGATCAATAAGCGTTTAAACACTCATATTTCTGATCAATAAGCATTTAAACACTCATATTTCTGATCAATAAGCGTTTAAACAATCATATTTCTGAACAATAAGCGTTTAAACACTTATATTTCTGATCAATAAGCGTTTAAACACTCATATTTCTGATCAATAAGCGTTTAAACAATCATATTTCTGAGCAATAAGCGTTTAAACAATCATATTTCTGATCAATAAGCGTTTAAACACTCATATTTCTGATCAATAAGCATTTAAACACTCATATTTCTGATCAATAAGCGTTTAAACAATCATATTTCTGAACAATAAGCGTTTAAACACTCATATTTCTGATCAATAAGCGTTTAAACAGTCATATTTCTGATCAATAAGCGTTTAAACAATCATATTTCTGAGCAATAAGCGTTTAAACAATCATATTTCTGAGCAATAAGCGTTTAAACACTCATATTTCTGATCAATAAGCGTTTAAACACTCATATTTCTGATCAATAAGCGTTTAAACAATCATATTTCTGAGCAATAAGCGTTTAAACAATCATATTTCTGATCAATAAGAGTTTAAACAGTCATATTTCTGAACAATAAGCGTTTAAACACTCATATTTCTGAGCAATAAGCGTTTAAACAATCATATTTCTGATCAATAAGAGTTTAAACAGTCATATTTCTGAGCAATAAGCGTTTAAACAGTCATATTTCTGAGCAATAAGCGTTTAAACAATCATATTTCTGATCAATAAGCGTTTAAACACTCATATTTCTGATCAATAAGCATTTAAACACTCATATTTCTGATCAATAAGCGTTTAAACAATCATATTTCTGATCAATAAGCGTTTAAACACTCATATTTCTGATCAATAAGCGTTTAAACAATCATATTTCTGAGCAATAAGCGTTTAAACACTCATATTTCTGATCAATAAGCGTTTAAACACTCATATTTCTGATCAATAAGCATTTAAACAATCATATTTCTGATCAATAAGCGTTTAAACACTCATATTTCTGATCAATAAGCGTTTAAACAATCATATTTCTGATAAGATTTTAAACTGTCATATTTCTGAACAATAAGCGTTTAAACACTCATATTTCTGATCAATAAGCGTTTAAACACTCATATTTCTGATCAATAAGCGTTTAAACAATCATATTTCTGAGCAATAAGCGTTTAAACAATCATATTTCTGATCAATAAGAGTTTAAACAGTCATATTGCTGAACAATAAGCGTTTAAACGCTCATATTTCTGAGCAATAAGCGTTTAAACACTCATATTTCTGATCAATAAGCGTTTAAACAATCATATTTCTGAACAATAAGCGTTTAAACACTCATATTTCTGATCAATAAGCGTTTAAACACTCATATTTCTGATCAATAAGCATTTAAACAATCATATTTCTGATCAATAAGCGTTTAAACACTCATATTTCTGATCAATAAGCATTTAAACACTCATATTTCTGATCAATTAGCGTTTAAACACTCATATTTCTAATCAATAAGCGTTTAAACACTCATATTTCTGATCAATAAGCGTTTAAACACTCATATTTCTGATCAATAAGCGTTTAAACAATCATATTTCTGAGCAATAAGCGTTTAAACAATCATATTTCTGATCAATAAGCGTTTAAACACTCATATTTCTGATCAATAAGCATTTAAACACTCATATTTCTGATCAATAAGCGTTTAAACAATCATATTTCTGAACAATAAGCGTTTAAACACTCGTATTTCTGATCAATAAGCGTTTAAACACTCATATTTCTGATCAATAAGCATTTAAACAATCATATTTCTGATCAATAAGCGTTTAAACACTCATATTTCTGATCAATAAGCATTTAAACACTCATATTTCTGATCAATAAGCGTTTAAACAATCATATTTCCGAACAATAAGCGTTTAAACACTCATATTTCTGATTAATAAGCGTTTAAACACTCATATTTCTGATCAATAAGCGTTTAAACAATCATATTTCTGAGCAATAAGCGTTTAAACAATCATATTTCTGATCAATAAGCGTTTAAACACTCATATTTCTGATCAATAAGCATTTAAACAAGCATATTTCTGATCAATAAGCGTTTAAACACTCATATTTCTGATCAATAAGCGTTTAGACACTCATATTTCTGATCAATAAGCATTTAAACACTCATATTTCTGATCAATAAGCGTTTAAACAATCATATTTCTGAACAATAAGCGTTTAAACACTCATATTTCTGATCAATAAGCGTTTAAACACTCATATTTCTGATCAATAAGCATTTAAACAATCATATTTCTGATCAATAAGCGTTTAAACACTCATACTTCTGATCAATAAGCATTTAAACACTCATATTTCTGATCAATAAGCGTTTAAACAATCATATTTCTGAACAATAAGCGTTTAACACTTATATTTCTGATCAATAAGCGTTTAAACACTCATATTTCTGATCAATAAGCGTTTAAACAATCATATTTCTGAGCAATAAGCGTTTAAACAATCATATTTCTGATCAATAAGCGTTTAAACACTCATATTTCTGATCAATAAGCATTTAAACACTCATATTTCTGATCAATAAGCGTTTAAACAATCATATTTCTGAACAATAAGCGTTTACACACTCATATTTCTGATCAATAAGCGTTTAAACACTCATATTTCTGATCAATAAGCGTTTAAACAGTCATATTTCTGATCAATAAGCGTTTAAACAATCATATTTCTGAGCAATAAGCGTTTAAACAATCATATTTCTGAGCAATAAGCGTTTAAACACTCATATTTCTGATCAATAAGCGTTTAAACACTCATATTTCTGATCAATAAGCGTTTAAACAATCATATTTCTGAGCAATAAGCGTTTAAACAATCATATTTCTGATCAATAAGAGTTTAAACAGTCATATTTCTGAACAATAAGCGTTTAAACACTCATATTTCTGAGCAATAAGCGTTTAAACAATCATATTTCTGATCAATAAGAGTTTAAACAGTCATATTTCTGAGCAATAAGCGTTTAAACAGTCATATTTCTGAGCAATAAGCGTTTAAACAATCATATTTCTGATCAATAAGCGTTTAAACACTCATATTTCTGATCAATAAGCATTTAAACACTCATATTTCTGATCAATAAGCGTTTAAACAATCATATTTCTGATCAATAAGAGTTTAAACAGTCATATTGCTGAACAATAAGCGTTTAAACGCTCATATTTCTGAGCAATAAGCGTTTAAACACTCATATTTCTGATCAATAAGCGTTTAAACAATCATATTTCTGAACAATAAGCGTTTAAACACTCATATTTCTGATCAATAAGCGTTTAAACACTCATATTTCTGATCAATAAGCATTTAAACAATCATATTTCTGATCAATAAGCGTTTAAACACTCATATTTCTGATCAATAAGCATTTAAACACTCATATTTCTGATCAATTAGCGTTTAAACACTCATATTTCTAATCAATAAGCGTTTAAACAATCATATTTCTGAGCAATAAGCGTTTAAACACTCATATTTCTGATCAATAAGCGTTTAAACACTCATATTTCTGATCAATAAGCATTTAAACAATCATATTTCTGATCAATAAGCGTTTAAACACTCATATTTCTGATCAATAAGTGTTTAGACACTCATATTTCTGATCAATAAGCATTTAAGCACTCATATTTCTGATCAATAAGCATTTAAACACTCATATTTCTGATCAATAAGCGTTTAAACAATCATATTTCTGATCAATAAGAGTTTAAACAGTCATATTTCTGATCAATAAGCGTTTAAACACTCATATTTCTGATCAATAAGCGTTTAAACAATCATATTTCTGAACAATAAGCGTTTAAACACTCATATTTCTGATCAATAAGCGTTTAAACACTCATATTTCTGATCAATAAGCATTTAAACAATCATATTTCTGACCAATAAGCGTTTAAACACTCATATTTCTGATCAATAAGCATTTAAACACTCATATTTCTGATCAATAAGCGTTTAAACAATCATATTTCTGAACAATAAGCGTTTAAACACTCATATTTCTGATCAATAAGCGTTTAAACACTCATATTTCTGATCAATAAGCGTTTAAACAATCATATTTCTGAGCAATAAGCGTTTAAACAATCATATTTCTGATCAATAAGCGTTTAAACACTCATATTTCTGATCAATAAGCATTTAAACACTCATATTTCTGATCAATAAGCGTTTAAACAATCATATTTCTGAACAATAAGCGTTTAAACACTCATATTTCTGATCAATAAGCGTTTAAACACTCATATTTCTGATCAATAAGCATTTAAACAATCATATTTCTGATCAATAAGCGTTTAAACACTCATATTTCTGATCAATAAGCATTTAAACACTCATATTTCTGATCAATAAGCGTTTAAACAATCATATTTCCGAACAATAAGCGTTTAAACACTCATATTTCTGATTAATAAGCGTTTAAACACTCATATTTCTGATCAATAAGCGTTTAAACAATCATATTTCTGAGCAATAAGCGTTTAAACAATCATATTTCTGATCAATAAGCGTTTAAACACTCATATTTCTGATCAATAAGCATTTAAACAAGCATATTTCTGATCAATAAGCGTTTAAACACTCATATTTCTGATCAATAAGCGTTTAGACACTCATATTTCTGATCAATAAGCATTTAAACACTCATATTTCTGATCAATAAGCGTTAAAACAATCATATTTCTGAACAATAAGCGTTTAAACACTTATTTCTGATCAATAAGCGTTTAAACACTCATATTTCTGATCAATAAGCATTTAAACAATCATATTTCTGATCAATAAGCGTTTAAACACTCATACTTCTGATCAATAAGCATTTAAACACTCATATTTCTGATCAATAAGCGTTTAAACAATCATATTTCTGAACAATAAGCGTTTAAACACTTATATTTCTGATCAATAAGCGTTTAAACACTCATATTTCTGATCAATAAGCGTTTAAACAATCATATTTCTGAGCAATAAGCGTTTAAACAATCATATTTCTGATCAATAAGCGTTTAAACACTCATATTTCTGATCAATAAGCATTTAAACACTCATATTTCTGATCAATAAGCGTTTAAACAATCATATTTCTGAACAATAAGCGTTTAAACACTCATATTTCTGATCAATAAGCGTTTAAACACTCATATTTCTGATCAATAAGCGTTTAAACAGTCATATTTCTGATCAATAAGCGTTTAAACAATCATATTTCTGAGCAATAAGCGTTTAAACAATCATATTTCTGAGCAATAAGCGTTTAAACGTTCATATTTCTGATCAATAAGCGTTTAAACACTCATATTTCTGATCAATAAGCGTTTAAACAATCATATTTCTGAGCAATAAGCGTTTAAACAATCATATTTCTGATCAATAAGAGTTTAAACAGTCATATTTCTGAACAATAAGCGTTTAAACACTCATATTTCTGAGCAATAAGCGTTTAAACAATCATATTTCTGATCAATAAGAGTTTAAACAGTCATATTTCTGAGCAATAAGCGTTTAAACAGTCATATTTCTGAGCAATAAGCGTTTAAACAATCATATTTCTGATCAATAAGCGTTTAAACACTCATATTTCTGATCAATAAGCATTTAAACACTCATATTTCTGATCAATAAGCGTTTAAACAATCATATTTCTGATCAATAAGCGTTTAAACACTCATATTTCTGATCAATAAGCGTTTAAACAATCATATTTCTGAGCAATAAGCGTTTAAACACTCATATTTCTGATCAATAAGCGTTTAAACACTCATATTTCTGATCAATAAGCGTTTAAACACTCATATTTCTGATCAATAAGCGTTTAAACAATCATATTTCTGAGCAATAAGCGTTTAAACAATCATATTTCTGATCAATAAGCGTTTAAACACTCATATTTCTGATCAATAAGCATTTAAACACTCATATTTCTGATCAATAAGCGTTTAAACAATCATATTTCTGAACAATAAGTGTTTAAACACTCATATTTCTGATCAATAAGCGTTTAAACACTCATATTTCTGATCAATAAGCATTTAAACAATCATATTTCTGATCAATAAGCGTTTAAACACTCATATTTCTGATCAATAAGCATTTAAACACTCATATTTCTGATCAATAAGCGTTTAAACAATCATATTTCCGAACAATAAGCGTTTAAACACTCATATTTCTGATCAATAAGCGTTTAAACACTCATATTTCTGATCAATAAGCGTTTAAACAATCATATTTCTGAGCAATAAGCGTTTAAACAATCATATTTCTGATCAATAAGCGTTTAAACACTCATATTTCTGATCAATAAGCGTTTAAACACTCATATTTCTGATCAATAAGCGTTTAAACAATCATATTTCTGAGCAATAAGCGTTTAAACAATCATATTTCTGATCAATAAGAGTTTAAACAGTCATATTTCTGAACAATAAGCGTTTAAACGCTCATATTTCTGAGCAATAAGCGTTTAAACACTCATATTTCTGATCAATAAGCGTTTAAACACTCATATTTCTGATCAATAAGCGTTTAAACACTCATATTTCTGATCAATAAGCGTTTAAACACTCATATTTCTGATCAATAAGCGTTTAAACAATCATATTTCTGAACAATAAGCGTTTAAACACTCATATTTCTGATCAATAAGCGTTTAAACACTCATATTTCTGATCAATAAGCGTTTAAACAATCATATTTCTGAGCAATAAGGGTTTAAACAATCATGTTTCTGATCAATAAGCGTTTAAACACTCATATTTCTGATCAATAAGCATTTAAACACTCATATTTCTGATCAATAAGCGTTTAAACAATCATATTTCTGAACAATAAGTGTTTAAACACTCATATTTCTGATCAATAAGCGTTTAAACACTCATATTTCTGATCAATAAGCATTTAAACAATCATATTTCTGATCAATAAGCGTTTAAACACTCATATTTCTGATCAATAAGCATTTAAACACTCATATTTCTGATCAATAAGCGTTTAAACACTCATATTTCTGATCAATAAGCATTTACACACTCATATTTCTGATCAATAAGCGTTTAAACAATCATATTTCTGAACAATAAGCGTTTAAACACTCATATTTCTGATCAATAAGCGTTTAAATACTCATATTTCTGATCAATAAGCGTTTAAACAATCATATTTCTGAGCAATAAGCGTTTAAACAATCATATTTCTGAGCAATAAGCGTTTAAACCCTCATATTTCTAATCAATAAGCGTTTAAACACTCATATTTCTGATCAATAAGCATTTAAACAATCATATTTCTGAGCAATAAGCGTTTAAACAATCATATTTCTGATCAATAAGAGTTTAAACAGTCATATTTCTGAACAATAAGCGTTTAAACACTCATATTTCTGAGCAATAAGCGTTTAAACAATCATATTTCTGATCAATAAGAGTTTAAACAGTCATATTTCTGAGCAATAAACGTTTAAATAGTCATATTTCTGAGCAATAAGCGTTTAAACAATCATATTTCTGATCAATAAGCGTTTAAACACTCATACTTCTGATCAATAAGCATTTAAACACTCACATTTCTGATCAATAAGCGTTTAAACAATCATATTTCTGATCAATAAGCGTTTAAACACTCATATTTCTAATCAATAAGCGTTTAAACAATCATATTTCTGAGCAATAAGCGTTTAAACACTCATATTTCTGATCAATAAGCGTTTAAACACTCATATTTCTGATCAATAAGCGTTTAAACAATCATATTTCTGAGCAATAAGCGTTTAAACAATCATATTTCTGATCAATAAGAGTTTAAACAGTCATATTTCTGAACAATAAGCGTTTAAACACTCATATTTCTGAGCAATAAGCGTTTAAACAATCATATTTCTGATCAATAAGAGTTTAAACAGTCATATTGCTGAACAATAAGCGTTTAAACGCTCATATTTCTGAGCAATAAGCGTTTAAACACTCATATTTCTGATCAATAAGCGTTTAAACAATCATATTTCTGATCAATAAGCGTTTAAACACTCATATTTCTGATCAATAAGCATTTAAACACTCATATTTCTGATCAATAAGCGTTTAAACAATCATATTTCTGAGCAATAAGCGTTTAAACACTCATATTTCTGATCAATAAGCGTTTAAACACTCATATTACTGATCAATAAGCATTTAAAAAATCATATTTCTGATCAATAAGCGTTTAAACACTCATATTTCTGATCAATAAGCATTTAAACAATCATATTTCTGATCAATAAGCGTTCAAACACTCATATTTCTGATCAATAAGCATTTAAGCACTCATATTTCTGATCAATAAGCGTTTAAACAATCATATTTCTGAACAATAAGCGTTTAAACACTCATATTTCTGATCAATAAGCGTTTAAACACTCATATTTCTGATCAATAAGCGTTTAAACAATCATATTTCTGAGCAATAAGCGTTTAAACAATCATATTTCTGATCAATAAGAGTTTAAACAGTCATATTGCTGAACAATAAGCGTTTAAACGCTCATATTTCTGAGCAATAAGCGTTTAAACACTCATATTTCTGATCAATAAGCGTTTAAACAATCATATTTCTGAACAATAAGCGTTTAAACACTCATATTTCTGATCAATAAGCGTTTAAACACTCATATTTCTGATCAATAAGCATTTAAACAATCATATTTCTGATCAATAAGCGTTTAAACACTCATATTTCTGATCAATAAGCATTTAAACACTCATATTTCTGATCAATTAGCGTTTAAACACTCATATTTCTAATCAATAAGCGTTTAAACAATCATATTTCTGAGCAATAAGCGTTTAAACACTCATATTTCTGATCAATAAGCGTTTAAACACTCATATTTCTGATCAATAAGCATTTAAACAATCATATTTCTGATCAATAAGCGTTTAAACACTCATATTTCTGATCAATAAGTGTTTAGACACTCATATTTCTGATCAATAAGCATTTAAGCACTCATATTTCTGATCAATAAGCATTTAAACACTCATATTTCTGATCAATAAGCGTTTAAACAATCATATTTCTGATCAATAAGAGTTTAAACAGTCATATTTCTGATCAATAAGCGTTTAAACACTCATATTTCTGATCAATAAGCGTTTAAACAATCATATTTCTGAACAATAAGCGTTTAAACACTCATATTTCTGATCAATAAGCGTTTAAACACTCATATTTCTGATCAATAAGCATTTAAACAATCATATTTCTGACCAATAAGCGTTTAAACACTCATATTTCTGATCAATAAGCATTTAAACACTCATATTTCTGATCAATAAGCGTTTAAACAATCATATTTCTGAACAATAAGCGTTTAAACACTCATATTTCTGATCAATAAGCGTTTAAACACTCATATTTCTGATCAATAAGCGTTTAAACAATCATATTTCTGAGCAATAAGCGTTTAAACAATCATATTTCTGATCAATAAGCGTTTAAACACTCATATTTCTGATCAATAAGCATTTAAACACTCATATTTCTGATCAATAAGCGTTTAAACAATCATATTTCTGAACAATAAGCGTTTAAACACTCATATTTCTGATCAATAAGCGTTTAAACACTCATATTTCTGATCAATAAGCATTTAAACAATCATATTTCTGATCAATAAGCGTTTAAACACTCATATTTCTGATCAATAAGCATTTAAACACTCATATTTCTGATCAATAAGCGTTTAAACAATCATATTTCCGAACAATAAGCGTTTAAACACTCATATTTCTGATTAATAAGCGTTTAAACACTCATATTTCTGATCAATAAGCGTTTAAACAATCATATTTCTGAGCAATAAGCGTTTAAACAATCATATTTCTGATCAATAAGCGTTTAAACACTCATATTTCTGATCAATAAGCATTTAAACAAGCATATTTCTGATCAATAAGCGTTTAAACACTCATATTTCTGATCAATAAGCGTTTAGACACTCATATTTCTGATCAATAAGCATTTAAACACTCATATTTCTGATCAATAAGCGTTTAAACAATCATATTTCTGAACAATAAGCGTTTAAACACTCATATTTCTGATCAATAAGCGTTTAAACACTCATATTTCTGATCAATAAGCATTTAAACAATCATATTTCTGATCAATAAGCGTTTAAACACTCATACTTCTGATCAATAAGCATTTAAACACTCATATTTCTGATCAATAAGCGTTTAAACAATCATATTTCTGAACAATAAGCGTTTAACACTTATATTTCTGATCAATAAGCGTTTAAACACTCATATTTCTGATCAATAAGCGTTTAAACAATCATATTTCTGAGCAATAAGCGTTTAAACAATCATATTTCTGATCAATAAGCGTTTAAACACTCATATTTCTGATCAATAAGCATTTAAACACTCATATTTCTGATCAATAAGCGTTTAAACAATCATATTTCTGAACAATAAGCGTTTACACACTCATATTTCTGATCAATAAGCGTTTAAACACTCATATTTCTGATCAATAAGCGTTTAAACAGTCATATTTCTGATCAATAAGCGTTTAAACAATCATATTTCTGAGCAATAAGCGTTTAAACAATCATATTTCTGAGCAATAAGCGTTTAAACACTCATATTTCTGATCAATAAGCGTTTAAACACTCATATTTCTGATCAATAAGCGTTTAAACAATCATATTTCTGAGCAATAAGCGTTTAAACAATCATATTTCTGATCAATAAGAGTTTAAACAGTCATATTTCTGAACAATAAGCGTTTAAACACTCATATTTCTGAGCAATAAGCGTTTAAACAATCATATTTCTGATCAATAAGCGTTTAAACAGTCATATTTCTGAGCAATAAGCGTTTAAACAGTCATATTTCTGAGCATTAAGCGTTTAAACAATCATATTTCTGATCAATAAGCGTTTAAACACTCATATTTCTGATCAATAAGCATTTAAACACTCATATTTCTGATCAATAAGCGTTTAAACAATCATATTTCTGATCAATAAGAGTTTAAACAGTCATATTGCTGAACAATAAGCGTTTAAACGCTCATATTTCTGAGCAATAAGCGTTTAAACACTCATATTTCTGATCAATAAGCGTTTAAACAATCATATTTCTGAACAATAAGCGTTTAAACACTCATATTTCTGATCAATAAGCGTTTAAACACTCATATTTCTGATCAATAAGCATTTAAACAATCATATTTCTGATCAATAAGCGTTTAAACACTCATATTTCTGATCAATAAGCATTTAAACACTCATATTTCTGATCAATTAGCGTTTAAACACTCATATTTCTAATCAATAAGCGTTTAAACAATCATATTTCTGAGCAATAAGCGTTTAAACACTCATATTTCTGATCAATAAGCGTTTAAACACTCATATTTCTGATCAATAAGCATTTAAACAATCATATTTCTGATCAGTAAGCGTTTAAACACTCATATTTCTGATCAATAAGTGTTTAGACACTCATATTTCTGATCAATAAGCATTTAAATATGAGTGTTTAAACACTCATATTTCTGATCAATAAGCGTTTAAACACTCATATTTCTGATCAATAAGCATTTAAACAATCATATTTCTGATCAATAAGCGTTTAAACACTCATATTTCTGATCAATAAGCATTTAAACACTCATATTTCTGATCAATAAGCGTTTAAACACTCATATTTCTGATCAATAAGCATTTACACACTCATATTTCTGATCAATAAGCGTTTAAACAATCATATTTCTGAACAATAAGCGTTTAAACACTCATATTTCTGATCAATGAGCGTTTAAATACTCATATTTCTGATCAATAAGCGTTTAAACAATCATATTTCTGAGCAATAAGCGTTTAAACAATCATATTTCTGAGCAATAAGCGTTTAAACACTCATATTTCTAATCAATAAGCGTTTAAACACTCATATTTCTGATCAATAAGCATTTAAACAATCATATTTCTGAGCAATAAGCGTTTAAACAATCATATTTCTGATCAATAAGAGTTTAAACAGTCATATTTCTGAACAATAAGCGTTTAAACACTCATATTTCTGAGCAATAAGCGTTTAAACAATCATATTTCTGATCAATAAGAGTTTAAACAGTCATATTTCTGAGCAATAAACGTTTAAATAGTCATATTTCTGAGCAATAAGCGTTTAAACAATCATATTTCTGATCAATAAGCGTTTAAACACTCATACTTCTGATCAATAAGCATTTAAACACTCACATTTCTGATCAATAAGCGTTTAAACAATCATATTTCTGATCAATAAGCGTTTAAACACTCATATTTCTAATCAATAAGCGTTTAAACAATCATATTTCTGAGCAATAAGCGTTTAAACACTCATATTTCTGATCAATAAGCGTTTAAACACTCATATTTCTGATCAATAAGCATTTAAACAATCATATTTCTGATCAATAAGCGTTTAAACACTCATATTTCTGATCAATAAGCGTTTAGACACTCATATTTCAGATCAATAAGCATTTAAGCACTCATATTTCTGATCAATAAGCATTTAAACACTCATATTTCTGATCAATAAGCGTTTAAACAATCATATTTCTGAACAATAAGCGTTTAAACACTCATATTTCTGATCAATAAGCGTTTAAACACTCATATTTCTGATGAATAAGCGTTTAAACAATCATATTTCTGAGCAATAAGCGTTTAAACAATCATATTTCTGATCAATAAGAGTTTAAACAGTCATATTTCTGAACAATAAGCGTTTAAACGCTCATATTTCTGAGCAATAAGCGTTTAAACAATCATATTTCTGATCAATAAGAGTTTAAACAGTCATATTTCTGATCAATAAGCGTTTAAACACTCATATTTCTGATCAATAAGAGTTTAAACAATCATATTTCTGAGCAATAAGCGTTTAAACAATCATATTTCTGATCAATAAGCGTTTAAACAATCATATTTCTGATCAATAAGCATTTAAACACTCATATTTCTGATCAATAAGCGTTTAAACAATCATATTTCTGAACAATAAGCGTTTAAACACTCATATTTCTGATCAATAAGCGTTTAAACACTCATATTTCTGATCAATAAGCATTTAAACAATCATATTTCTGATCATTAAGCGTTTAAACACTCATATTTCTGATCAATAAGCATTTAAACACTCATATTTCTGATCAATAAGCGTTTAAGCAATCATATTTCCGAACAATAAGCGTTTAAACACTCATATTTCTGATCAATAAGCGTTTAAACACTCATATTTCTGATCAATAAGCGTTTAAACAATCATATTTCTGAGCAATAAGCGTTTAAACAATCATATTTCTGATCAATAAGCGTTTAAACACTCATATTTCTGATCAATAAGCATTTAAACAATCATATTTCTGATCAATAAGCGTTTAAACACTCATATTTCTGATCAATAAGCGTTTAGACACTCATATTTCTGATCAATAAGCATTTAAACACTCATATTTCTGATCAGTAAGCGTTTAAACAATCATATTTCTGAACAATAAGCGTTTAAACACTCATATTTCTGATCAATAAGCGTTTAAACACTCATATTTCTGATCAATAAGCATTTAAACAATCATATTTCTGATCAATAAGCGTTTAAACACTCATATTTCTGATCAAAAAGCATTTAAACACTCATATTTCTGATCAATAAGCGTTTAAACAATCATATTTCTGAACAATAAGCGTTTAAACACTCATATTTCTGATCAATAAGCGTTTAAACACTCATATTTCTGATCAATAAGCGTTTAAACAATCATATTTCTGAGCAATAAGCGTTTAAACAATCATATTTCTGATCAATAAGCGTTTAAACACTCATATTTCTGATCAATAAGCATTTAAACACTCATATTTCTGATCAATAAGCGTTTAAACAATCATATTTCTGAACAATAAGCGTTTAAACACTCATATTTCTGATCAATAAGCGTTTAAACACTCATATTTCTGATCAATAAGCGTTTAAACAGTCATATTTCTGATCAATAAGCGTTTAAACAATCATATTTCTGAGCAATAAGCGTTTAAACAATCATATTTCTGAGCAATAAGCGTTTAAACACTCATATTTCTGATCAATATGCGTTTAAACACTCATATTTCTGATCAATAAGCGTTTAAACAATCATATTTCTGAGCAATAAGCGTTTAAACAATCATATTTCTGATCAATAAGAGTTTAAACAGTCATATTTCTGAACAATAAGCGTTTAAACACTCATATTTCTGAGCAATAAGCGTTTAAACAATCATATTTCTGATCAATAAGAGTTTAAACAGTCATATTTCTGAGCAATAAGCGTTTAAACAGTCATATTTCTGAGGAATAAGCGTTTAAACAATCATATTTCTGATCAATAAGCGTTTAAACACTCATATTTCTGATCAATAAGCATTTAAACACTCATATTTCTGATCAATAAGCGTTTAAACAATCATATTTCTGATCAATAAGCGTTTAAACACTCATATTTCTGATCAATAAGCGTTTAAACAATCATATTTCTGAGCAATAAGCGTTTAAACACTCATATTTCTGATCAATAAGCGTTTAAACACTCATATTTCTGATCAATAAGCATTTAAACAATCATATTTCTGATCAATAAGCGTTTAAACACTCATATTTCTGATCAATGAGCATTTAAACAATCATATTTCTGATCAATAAGCGTTTAAACACTCATATTTCTGATCAATAAGCGTTTAAACAATCATATTTCTGAGCAATAAGCGTTTAAACAATCATATTTCTGATCAACAAGAGTTTAAACAGTCATATTTCTGAACAATAAGCGTTTAAACACTAATATTTCTGACCATAACGTTTAAACACTCATAGTTCTGAACAATAAGCGTTTAAACACTCATATTTCTGAACAATAAGCGTTTAAACACTCATATTTCTGAACACTAAACGTTTAAACACTAATATTTCTGAGCAATAAGCGTTTAAACACTCATATTTCTGAACAATAAGCATTTAAACACTCATATTTCTGATCAATAAGCGTTTAAACAATCATATTTCTGAGCAATAAGCGTTTAAACAATCATATTTCTGATCAATAAGAGTTTAAACAGTCATATTTCTGAGCAATAAGCGTTTAAACACTAATATTTCTGAGCAATAAGCGTTTAAACAATCATATTTCTGATCAATAAGAGTTTAAACAGTCATATTTCTGAACAATAAGCATTTAAACACTCATATTTCTGAGCAATAAGCGTTTAAACACTCATATTTCTGAACAATAAGCGTTTAAACACTAATATTTCTGAGCAATAAGCCTTTAAACACTCATATTTCTGAACACTAAGCATTTAAACACTCATATTTCTGAACAATAAGCGTTTAAACACTAATATTTCTGAGCAATAAGCGTTTAAGTAATCATATTTCTGAACAATAAGCGTTTAAACACTCATATTTCTGAACACTAAACGTTTAAACACTAGTATTTCTGAGCAATAAGCGTTTACACACTCCTATTTCTGAACAATAAGCGTTTAAACACTAATATTTCTGAACAATAAGCGTTTAAACACTCATATTTCTGAACAATAAGCGTTTAAACACTAATATTTCTGAGCAATAAGCGTTTAAACACTCATATTTCTGAACAATAAGCGTTTAAACACTCATATTTCTGAACATTAAGCGTTTAAACACTAATATTTCTGAGCAATAAGCGTTTAAACAATCATATTTCTGAGCAATAAGCGTTTAAACAATCATATTTCTGAACAATAAGTATTTAAACACTCATATTTCTGAACAACAAGCATTTAAACACTCATATTTCTGAGCAATAAGCGTTTAAACACTCATATTTCTGAACACTAAGCGTTTAAACACTAATATTTCTGAGCAATAAGCGTTTAAACACTCATATTTCTGAACAATAAGCGTTTAAACACTCATATTTCTGAAAAATAAGCGTTTAAACACTCATATTTCTGAACAATAAGCGTTTAAACACTAATATTTGTGACCAATAAGCGTTTAAACACTCATATTTCTGAACAATAAGCGTTTAAACACTCATATTTCTGAACAATAAGCGTTTAAACACTCATATTTCTGGACACTAAACGTTTAAACACTAATATTTCTGAGCAATAAGCGTTTAAACACACATATTTCTGAACAATAAGCGTTTAAACACTAATATTTCTGAACAATAAGCGTTTAAACAATCATATTTCTGAACAATAAGCATTTAAACAATCATATTTCTGAACAATAAGTATTTAAACACTCATATTTCTGAACAATAAGCATTTAAACACTAATATTTCTGAGCAATAAGCGTTTAAACACTCATATTTCTGAACAATAAGCGTTTAAACACTCATATTTCTGAACAATAAGCGTTTAAACACTCATATTTCTGAACAATAAGCGTTTAAACACTAATATTTCTGAGCAATAAGCGTTTAAACACTCATATTTCTGAACAATAAGCGTTTAAACACTAATATGTCTGAGCAATAAGCGTTTAAACACTCATATTTCTGAACAATAAGCGTTTAAACACTCATATTTCTGAACAATAAGCGTTTAAACACTAATATTTCTGAGCAATAAGCGTTTAAACAATCATATTTCTGAACAATAAGCGTTTAAACACTCATATTTCTGAACACTAAACGTTTAAACACTAGTATTTCTGAGCAATAAGCGTTTAAACACTCCTATTTCTGAACAATAAGCGTTTAAACACTAATATTTCTGAACAATAAGCGTTTAAACACTAATATTTCTGAGCAATAAGCGTTTAAACAATCATATTTCTGAGCAATAAGTATTTAAACACTCATATTTCTGAACAATAAGCATTTAAACACTCATATTTCTGAGCAATAAGCGTTTAAACACTCATATTTCTGAACACTAAGCGTTTAAACACTAATATTTCTGAGCAATAAGCGTTTAAACACTCATATTTCTGAACAATAAGCGTTTAAACACTCATATTTCTGAACAATAAGCGTTTAAACACTCATATTTCTGAACAATAAACGTTTAAACACTAATTTCTGAGCAATAAGCGTTTAAACACTCATATTTCTGAACAATAAGCGTTTAAACACTAATATGTCTGAGCAATAAGCGTTTAAACACTCATATTTCTGAACAATAAGCGTTTAAACACTAATATGTGTGAGCAATAAGCGTTTAAACGCTCATATTTCTGAACAATAAGCGTTTAAACACTCATATTTCTGAACAATAAGCGTTTAAACACTAATATTTCTGAGCAATAAGCGTTTAAACAATCATATTTCTGAACACTAAGCGTTTAAACACACATATTTCTGAGCAATAAGCGTTTAAACACTCATATTTCTGAACAATAAGCGTTTAAACACTAATATGTCTGAGCAATAAGCGTTTAAACACACATATTTCTGAACAATAAGCGTTTAAACACTAATATGTGTGAGCAATAAGCGTTTAAACGCTCATATTTCTGAACAATAAGCGTTTAAACACTCATATTTCTGAACAATAAGCGTTTAAACACTAATATTTCTGAGCAATAAGCGTTTAAACAATCATATTTCTGAACACTAAGCGTTTAAACACACATATTTCTGAACAATAAGCGTTTAAACACTCATATTTCTGAACACTAAGCGTTTAAACACTAATATTTCTGACCAATAACGTTTAAACACTCATAGTTCTGAACAATAAGCGTTTAAACACTCATATTTCTGAACAATAAGCGTTTAAACACTAATATTTCTGACCAATAAGCGTTTAAACACTCATATTTCTGAACAATAAGCGTTTAAACACTCATATTTCTGAGCAATAAGCGTTTAAACACTCATATTTCTGGACACTGAACGTTTAAACACTAATATCTCTGAGCAATAAGCGTTTAAACACTCATATTTCTGAACAATAAGCGTTTAAACACTAATATTTCTGAGCAATAAGAGTTTAAACACTCATATTTCTGAACACTAAGCGTTTAAACACACATATTTCTGAACAATAAGCGTTTAAACACTAATATTTCTGAACAATAAGCGTTTAAACAATCATATTTCTGAACAATAAGCATTTAAACAATCATATTTCTGAACAATAAGTATTTAAACACTCATATTTCTGAACAATAAGCATTTAAACACTCATATTTCTGAGCAATAAGCGTTTAAACACTCATATTTCTGAACACTAAGCGTTTAAACACTAATATTTCTGAGCAATAAGCGTTTAAACACTCATATTTCTGAACAATAAGCGTTTAAACACTCATATTTCTGAACAATAAGCGTTTAAACACTCATATTTCTGAACAATAAGCGTTTAAACACTAATATTTCTGAGCAATAAGCGTTTAAACACTCATATTTCTGAACAATAAGCGTTTAAACACTCATATTTCTGAACAATAAGCGTTTAAACACTAATATTTCTGAGCAATAAGCGTTTAAACAATCATATTTCTGAACACTAAGCGTTTAAACACACATATTTCTGAACAATGAGCGTTTAAACACTCATATTTCTGAACACTAAGCGTTTAAACACTAATATTTCTGAGCAATAAGCGTTTAAACAATCATATTTCTGAACAATAAGCGTTTAAACACTCATATTTCTGGACACTAAACGTTTAAACACTAATATTTCTTAGCAATAAGCGTTTAAACACTCATATTTCTGAACAATAAGCGTTTAAACACTAATATTTCTGAGCAATAAGCGTTTAAACACTCATATTTCTGAACACTAAGCGTTTAAACACACATATTTCTGAACAATAAGCGTTTAAACACTAATATTTCTGAACAATAAGCGTTTAAACAATCATATTTCTGAACAGTAAGCATTTAAACAATCATATTTCTGAACAATAAGTATTTAAACACTCATATTTCTGAACAATAAGCATTTAAACACTCATATTTCTGAGCAATAAGCGTTTAAACACTCATATTTCTGAACACTAAGCGTTTAAACACTAATATTTCTGAGCAATAAGCGTTTAAACACTCATATTTCTGAACAATAAGCGTTTAAACACTCATATTTCTGAACAATAAGCGTTTAAACACTCATATTTCTGAACAATAAGCGTTTAAACACTAATATTTCTGAGCAATAAGCGTTTAAACACTCATATTTCTGAACAATAAGCGTTTAAACACTAATATGTCTGAGCAATAAGCGTTTAAACACTCATATTTCTGAACAATAAGCGTTTAAACACTAATATGTGTGAGCAATAAGCGTTTAAACACTCATATTTCTGAACAATAAGCGTTTAAACACTCATATTTCTGAACAATAAGCGTTTAAACACTAATATTTCTGAGCAATAAGCGTTTAAACAATCATATTTCTGAACACTAAGCGTTTAAACACACATATTTCTGAACAATAAGCGTTTAAACACTCATATTTCTGAACACTAAGCGTTTAAACACTAATATTTCTGAGCAATAAGCGTTTAAACAATCATATTTCTGAACAATAAGCGTTTAAACACTCATATTTCTGAACACTAAACGTTTAAACACTAGTATTTCTGAGCAATAAGCGTTTAAACACTCCTATTTCTGAACAATAAGCGTTTAAACACTAATATTTCTGAACAATAAGCGTTTAAACACTCATATTTCTGAACAATAAGCGTTTAAACACTAATATTTCTGAGCAATAAGCGTTTAAACAATCATATTTCTGAGCAATAAGCGTTTAAACAATCATATTTCTGAACAATAAGAGTTTAAACACTCATATTTCTGAACAATAAGCGTTTAAACACTAATATTTCTGACCAATAACGTTTAAACACTCATAGTTCTGAACAATAAGCGTTTAAACACTCATATTTCTGAACAATAAGCGTTTAAACACTCATATTTCTGAACACTAAACGTTTAAACACTCATATTTCTGAACAATAAGCGTTTAAACACTCATATTTCTGAAAAATAAGCGTTTAAACACTCATATTTCTGAACAATAAGCGTTTAAACACTAATATTTCTGACCAATAAGCGTTTAAACACTCATATTTCTGAACAATAAGCGTTTAAACACTCATATTTCTGAACAACAAGCATTTAAACACTCATATTTCTGAGCAATAAGCGTTTAAACACTCATATTTCTGAACACTAAGCGTTTAAACACTAATATTTCTGAGCAATAAGCGTTTAAACACTCATATTTCTGAACAATAAGCGTTTAAACACTCATATTTCTGAACAATAAGCGTTTAAACACTCATATTTCTGAACAATAAGCATTTAAACACTAATATTTCTGACCAATAACGTTTAAACACTCATAGTTCTGAACAATAAGCGTTTAAACACTCATATTTCTGAACAATAAGCGTTTAAACACTCATATTTCTGAACACTAAACGTTTAAACACTCATATTTCTGAACAATAAGCGTTTAAACACTCATATTTCTGAAAAATAAGCGTTTAAACACTCATATTTCTGAACAATAAGCGTTTAAACACTAATATTTCTGACCAATAAGCGTTTAAACACTCATATTTCTGAACAATAAGCGTTTAAACACTCATATTTCTGAGCAATAAGCGTTTAAACACTCATATTTCTGGACACTAAACGTTTAAACACTAATATCTGTGAGCAATAAGCGTTTAAACACTCATGTTTCTGAACAATAAGCGTTTAAACACTAATATTTCTGAGCAATAAGAGTTTAAACACTCATATTTCTGAACACTAAGCGTTTAAACACACATATTTCTGAACAATAAGCGTTTAAACACTAATATTTCTGAACAATAAGCGTTTAAACACTCATATTTCTGAACAATAAGCGTTTAAACACTAATATTTCTGACCAATAAGCGTTTAAACACTCATATTTCTGAACAATAAGCGTTTAAACACTCATATTTCTGATCAATAAGCGTTTAAACACTCATATTTCTGATCAATAAGCATTTAAACAATCATATTTCTGATCAATAAGCGTTTAAACACTCATATTTCTGATCAATAAGCATTTAAACACTCATATTTCTGATCAATAAGCGTTTAAACAATCATATTTCCGAACAATAAGCGTTTAAACACTCATATTTCTGATCAATAAGCGTTTAAACACTCATATTTCTGATCAATAAGCGTTTAAACAATCATATTTCTGAGCAATAAGCGTTTAAACAATCATTTTTCTGATCAATAAGCGTTTAAACACTCATATTTCTGATCAATAAGCGTTTAAACACTCATATTTCTGATCAATAAGCGTTTAAACAATCATATTTCTGAGCAATAAGCGTTTAAACAATCATATTTCTGATCAATAAGAGTTTAAACAGTCATATTTCTGAACAATAAGCGTTTAAACGCTCATATTTCTGAGCAATAAGCGTTTAAACACTCATATTTCTGATCAATAAGCGTTTAAACAATCATATTTCTGAACAATAAGCGTTTAAACACTCATATTTCTGATCAATAAGCGTTTAAACACTCATATTTCTGATCAATAAGCATTTAAACAATCATATTTCTGATCAATAAGCGTTTAAACACTCATATTTCTGATCAATAAGCATTTAAACACTCATATTTCTGATCAATAAGCGTTTAAACAATCATATTTCTGAACAATAAGCGTTTAAACACTCATATTTCTGATCAATAAGCATTTAAACAATCATATTTCTGATCAATAAGCGTTTAAACACTCATATTTCTGACCAATAAGCATTTAAACACTCATATTTCTGACCAATAAGCGTTTAAACACTCATATTTCTGATCAATAAGCATTTACACACTCATATTTCTGATCAATAAGCGTTTAAACAATCATATTTCTGAACAATAAGCGTTTAAACACTCATATTTCTGATCAATAAGCGTTTAAATACTCATATTTCTGATCAATAAGCGTTTAAACAATCATATTTCTGAGCAATAAGCGTTTAAACAATCATATTTCTGAGCAATAAGCGTTTAAACACTCATATTTCTAATCAATAAGCGTTTAAACACTCATATTTCTGATCAATAAGCATTTAAACAATCATATTTCTGAGCAATAAGCGTTTAAACAATCATATTTCTGATCAATAAGAGTTTAAACAGTCATATTTCTGAACAATAAGCGTTTAAACACTCATATTTCTGAGCAATAAGCGTTTAAACAATCATATTTCTGATCAATAAGAGTTTAAACAGTCATATTTCTGAGCAATAAACGTTTAAATAGTCATATTTCTGAGCAATAAGCGTTTAAACAATCATATTTCTGATCAATAAGCGTTTAAACACTCATATTTCTGATCAATAAGCATTTAAACACTCACATTTCTGATCAATAAGCGTTTAAACAATCATATTTCTGATCAATAAGCGTTTAAACACTCATATTTCTAATCAATAAGCGTTTAAACAATCATATTTCTGAGCAATAAGCGTTTAAACACTCATATTTCTGATCAATAAGCGTTTAAACACTCATATTTCTGATCAATAAGCATTTAAACAATCATATTTCTGATCAATAAGCGTTTAAACACTCATATTTCTGATCAATAAGCGTTTAGACACTCATATTTCTGATCAATAAGCATTTAAGCACTCATATTTCTGATCAATAAGCATTTAAACACTCATATTTCTGATCAATAAGCATTTAAACAATCATATTTCTGAACAATAAGCGTTTAAACACTCATATTTCTGATCAATAAGCGTTTAAACACTCATATTTCTGATCAATAAGCATTTAAACACTCATATTTCTGATCAATAAGCGTTTAAACACTCATATTTCTGATCAATAAGCATTTAAACACTCATATTTCTGATCAATAAGCGTTTAAACACTCATATTTCTGATCAATAAGCATTTAAACACTCACATTTCTGATCAATAAGCGTTTAAACAATCATATTTCTGATCAATAAGCGTTTAAACACTCATATTTCTAATCAATAAGCGTTTAAACAATCATATTTCTGAGCAATAAGCGTTTAAACACTCATATTTCTGATCAATAAGCGTTTAAACACTCATATTTCTGATCAATAAGCATTTAAACAATCATATTTCTGATCAATAAGCGTTTAAACACTCATATTTCTAATCAATAAGCGTTTAGACACTCATATTTCTGGTCAATAAGCATTTAAGCACTCATATTTCTGATCAATAAGCATTTAAACACTCATATTTCTGATCAATAAGCGTTTAAACAATCATATTTCTGAGCAATAAGCGTTTAAACAATCATATTTCTGATCAATAAGCGTTTAAACACTTATATTTCTGATCAATAAGCATTTAAACAATCATATTTCTGATCAATAAGCGTTTAAACACTCATATTTCTGATCAATAAGCGTTTAGACACTCATATTTCTGATCAATAAGCATTTAAACACTCATATTTCTGATCAGTAAGCGTTTAAACAATCATATTTCTGAACAATAAGCGTTTAAACACTCATATTTCTGATCAATAAGCGTTTAAACACTCATATTTCTGATCAATAAGCATTTAAACAATCATATTTCTGATCAATAAGCGTTTAAACACTCATATTTCTGATCAATAAGCATTTAAACACTCATATTTCTGATCAATAAGCGTTTAAACAATCATATTTCTGAACAATAAGCGTTTAAACACTCATATTTCTGATCAATAAGCGTTTAAACACTCATATTTCTGATCAATAAGCGTTTAAACAATCATATTTCTGAGCAATAAGCGTTTAAACAATCATATTTCTGATCAATAAGCGTTTAAACACTCATATTTCTGATCAATAAGCATTTAAACACTCATATTTCTGATCAATAAGCGTTTAAACAATCATATTTCTGAACAATAAGCGTTTAAACACTCATATTTCTGATCAATAAGCGTTTAAACACTCATATTTCTGATCAATAAGCGTTTAAACAGTCATATTTCTGATCAATAAGCGTTTAAACAATCATATTTCTGAGCAATAAGCGTTTAAACAATCATATTTCTGAGCAATAAGCGTTTAAACACTCATATTTCTGATCAATATGCGTTTAAACACTCATATTTCTGATCAATAAGCGTTTAAACAATCATATTTCTGAGCAATAAGCGTTTAAACAATCATATTTCTGATCAATAAGAGTTTAAACAGTCATATTTCTGAACAATAAGCGTTTAAACACTCATATTTCTGAGCAATAAGCGTTTAAACAATCATATTTCTGATCAATAAGAGTTTAAACAGTCATATTTCTGAGCAATAAGCGTTTAAACAGTCATATTTCTGAGCAATAAGCGTTTAAACAATCATATTTCTGATCAATAAGCGTTTAAACACTCATATTTCTGATCAATAAGCATTTAAACACTCATATTTCTGATCAATAAGCGTTTAAACAATCATATTTCTGATCAATAAGCGTTTAAACACTCATATTTCTGATCAATAAGCGTTTAAACAATCATATTTCTGAGCAATAAGCGTTTAAACACTCATATTTCTGATCAATAAGCGTTTAAACACTCATATTTCTGATCAATAAGCATTTAAACAATCATATTTCTGATCAATAAGCGTTTAAACACTCATATTTCTGATCAATGAGCATTTAAACAATCATATTTCTGATCAATAAGCGTTTAAACACTCATATTTCTGATCAATAAGCGTTTAAACAATCATATTTCTGAGCAATAAGCGTTTAAACAATCATATTTCTGATCAATAAGAGTTTAAACAGTCATATTTCTGAACAATAAGCGTTTAAACACTAATATTTCTGACCATAACGTTTAAACACTCATAGTTCTGAACAATAAGCGTTTAAACACTCATATTTCTGAACAATAAGCGTTTAAACACTCATATTTCTGAACAATAAGCGTTTAAACACTCATATTTCTGAACACTAAACGTTTAAACACTAATATTTCTGAGCAATAAGCGTTTAAACACTCATATTTCTGAACAATAAGCATTTAAACACTCATATTTCTGATCAATAAGCGTTTAAACAATCATATTTCTGAGCAATAAGCGTTTAAACAATCATATTTCTGATCAATAAGAGTTTAAACAGTCATATTTCTGAGCAATAAGCGTTTAAACACTAAAATTTCTGAGCAATAAGCGTTTAAACAATCATATTTCTGATCAATAAGAGTTTAAACAGTCATATTTCTGAACAATAAGCATTTAAACACTCATATTTCTGAGCAATAAGCGTTTAAACACTCATATTTCTGAACAATAAGCGTTTAAACACTAATATTTCTGAGCAATAAGCCTTTAAACACTCATATTTCTGAACACTAAGCATTTAAACACTCATATTTCTGAACAATAAGCGTTTAAACACTAATATTTCTGAGCAATAAGCGTTTAAGTAATCATATTTCTGAACAATAAGCGTTTAAACACTCATATTTCTGAACACTAAACGTTTAAACACTAGTATTTCTGAGCAATAAGCGTTTAAACACTCCTATTTCTGAACAATAAGCGTTTAAACACTAATATTTCTGACCAATAAGCGTTTAAACACTCATATTTCTGAACAATAAGCGTTTAAACACTCATATTTCTGAACAATAAGCGTTTAAACACTCATATTTCTGGACACTAAACGTTTAAACACTAATATTTCTGAGCAATAAGCGTTTAAACACTCATATTTCTGAACAATAAGCGTTTAAACACACATATTTCTGAACAATAAGCGTTTAAACACTAATATTTCTGAACAATAAGCGTTTAAACAATCATATTTCTGAACAATAAGCATTTAAACAATCATATTTCTGAACAATAAGTATTTAAACACTCATATTTCTGAACAATAAGCATTTAAACACTAATATTTCTGAGCAATAAGCGTTTAAACACTCATATTTCTGAACAATAAGCGTTTAAACACTCATATTTCTGAACAATAAGCGTTTAAACACTCATATTTCTGAACAATAAGCGTTTAAACACTAATATTTCTGAGCAATAAGCGTTTAAACACTCATATTTCTGAACAATAAGCGTTTAAACACTAATATGTCTGAGCAATAAGCGTTTAAACACTCATATTTCTGAACAATAAGCGTTTAAACACTCATATTAATGAAAAATAAGCGTTTAAACACTAATATTTCTGAGCAATAAGCGTTTAAACAATCATATTTCTGAACAATAAGCGTTTAAACACTCATATTTCTGAACACTAAACGTTTAAACACTAGTATTTCTGAGCAATAAGCGTTTAAACACTCCTATTTCTGAACAATAAGCGTTTAAACACTAATATTTCTGAACAATAAGCGTTTAAACACTAATATTTCTGAGCAATAAGCGTTTAAACAATCATATTTCTGAGCAATAAGCGTTTAAACAATCATATTTCTGAACAATAAGTATTTAAACACTCATATTTCTGAACAACAAGCATTTAAACACTCATATTTCTGAGCAATAAGCGTTTAAACACTCATATTTCTGAACACTAAGCGTTTAAACACTAATATTTCTGAGCAATAAGCGTTTAAACACTCATATTTCTGAACAATAAGCGTTTAAACACTCATATTTCTGAACAATAAGCGTTTAAACACTCATATTTCTGAACAATAAGCGTTTGAACACTAATATTTCTGACCAATAACGTTTAAACACTCATAGTTCTGAACAATAAGCGTTTAAACACTCATATTTCTGAACAATAAGCGTTTAAACACTCATATTTCTGAACACTAAACGTTTAAACACTCATATTTCTGAACAATAAGCGTTTAAACACTCATATTTCTGAAAAATAAGCGTTTAAACACTCATATTTCTGAACAATAAGCGTTTAAACACTAATATTTCTGACCAATAAGCGTTTAAACACTCATATTTCTGAACAATAAGCGTTTAAACACTCATATTTCTGAGCAATAAGCGTTTAAACACTCATATTTCTGGACACTAAACGTTTAAACACTAATATCTCTGAGCAATAAGCGTTTAAACACTCATATTTCTGAACAATAAGCGTTTAAACACTAATATTTCTGAGCAATAAGAGTTTAAACACTCATATTTCTGAACACTAAGCGTTTAAACACACATATTTCTGAACAATAAGCGTTTAAACACTAATATTTCTGAACAATAAGCGTTTAAACAATCATATTTCTGAACAATAAGCATTTAAACAATCATATTTCTGAACAATAAGTATTTAAACACTCATATTTCTGAACAATAAGCATTTAAACACTCATATTTCTGAGCAATAAGCGTTTAAACACTCATATTTCTGAACACTAAGCGTTTAAACACTAATATTTCTGAGCAATAAGCGTTTAAACACTCATATTTCTGAACAATAAGCGTTTAAACACTCATATTTCTGAACAATAAGCGTTTAAACACTCATATTTCTGAACAATAAGCGTTTAAACACTAATATTTCTGAGCAATAAGCGTTTAAACACTCATATTTCTGAACAATAAGCGTTTAAACACTAACATGTCTGAGCAATAAGCGTTTAAACACTCATATTTCTGAACAATAAGCGTTTAAACACTCATACTTCTGAACAATAAGCGTTTAAACACTAATATTTCTGAGCAATAAACGTTTAAACAATCATATTTCTGAACACTAAGCGTTTAAACACACATATTTCTGAACAATAAGCATTTAAACACTCATATTTCTGAACACTAAGCGTTTAAACACTAATATTTCTGAGCAATAAGCGTTTAAACAATCATATTTCTGAACAATAAGCGTTTAAACACTCATATTTCTGAACACTAAACGTTTAAACACTAGTATTTCTGAGCAATAAGCGTTTAAACACTCCTATTTCTGAACAATAAGCGTTTAAACACTAATATTTCTGAACAATAAGCGTTTAAACACTCATATTTCTGAACAATAAGCGTTTAAACACTAATATTTCTGAACAATAAGCGTTTAAACACTAATATTTCTGACCATAACGTTTAAACACTCATAGTTCTGAACAATAAGCGTTTAAACACTCATATTTCTGAACAATAAGCGTTTAAACACTCATATTTCTGAACAATAAGCGTTTAAACACTCATATTTCTGAACACTAAACGTTTAAACACTAATATTTCTGAGCAATAAGCGTTTAAACACTCATATTTCTGAACAATAAGCATTTAAACACTCATATTTCTGATCAATAAGCGTTTAAACAATCATATTTCTGAGCAATAAGCGTTTAAACAATCATATTTCTGATCAATAAGAGTTTAAACAGTCATATTTCTGAGCAATAAGCGTTTAAACACTAAAATTTCTGAGCAATAAGCGTTTAAACAATCATATTTCTGATCAATAAGAGTTTAAACAGTCATATTTCTGAACAATAAGCATTTAAACACTCATATTTCTGAGCAATAAGCGTTTAAACACTCATATTTCTGAACAATAAGCGTTTAAACACTAATATTTCTGAGCAATAAGCCTTTAAACACTCATATTTCTGAACACTAAGCATTTAAACACTCATATTTCTGAACAATAAGCGTTTAAACACTAATATTTCTGAGCAATAAGCGTTTAAGTAATCATATTTCTGAACAATAAGCGTTTAAACACTCATATTTCTGAACAATAAGCGTTTAAACACTCATATTTCTGAACAATAAGCGTTTAAACACTCATATTTCTGAACACTAAACGTTTAAACACTAATATTTCTGAGCAATAAGCGTTTAAACACTCATATTTCTGAACAATAAGCATTTAAACACTCATATTTCTGATCAATAAGCGTTTAAACAATCATATTTCTGAGCAATAAGCGTTTAAACAATCATATTTCTGATCAATAAGAGTTTAAACAGTCATATTTCTGAGCAATAAGCGTTTAAACACTAAAATTTCTGAGCAATAAGCGTTTAAACAATCATATTTCTGATCAATAAGAGTTTAAACAGTCATATTTCTGAACAATAAGCATTTAAACACTCATATTTCTGAGCAATAAGCGTTTAAACACTCATATTTCTGAACAATAAGCGTTTAAACACTAATATTTCTGAGCAATAAGCCTTTAAACACTCATATTTCTGAACACTAAGCATTTAAACACTCATATTTCTGAACAATAAGCGTTTAAACACTAATATTTCTGAGCAATAAGCGTTTAAGTAATCATATTTCTGAACAATAAGCGTTTAAACACTCATATTTCTGAACACTAAACGTTTAAACACTAGTATTTCTGAGCAATAAGCGTTTAAACACTCCTATTTCTGAACAATAAGCGTTTAAACACTAATATTTCTGACCAATAAGCGTTTAAACACTCATATTTCTGAACAATAAGCGTTTAAACACTCATATTTCTGAACAATAAGCGTTTAAACACTCATATTTCTGGACACTAAACGTTTAAACACTAATATTTCTGAGCAATAAGCGTTTAAACACTCATATTTCTGAACAATAAGCGTTTAAACACACATATTTCTGAACAATAAGCGTTTAAACACTAATATTTCTGAACAATAAGCGTTTAAACAATCATATTTCTGAACAATAAGCATTTAAACAATCATATTTCTGAACAATAAGTATTTAAACACTCATATTTCTGAACAATAAGCATTTAAACACTAATATTTCTGAGCAATAAGCGTTTAAACACTCATATTTCTGAACAATAAGCGTTTAAACACTCATATTTCTGAACAATAAGCGTTTAAACACTCATATTTCTGAACAATAAGCGTTTAAACACTAATATTTCTGAGCAATAAGCGTTTAAACACTCATATTTCTGAACAATAAGCGTTTAAACACTA
This sequence comes from Calliphora vicina, assembly GCF_958450345.1. NCBI lineage: Eukaryota > Metazoa > Arthropoda > Insecta > Diptera > Calliphoridae > Calliphora > Calliphora vicina. The sequence goes on from NW_027052672.1 coordinate 93,478, forward strand.
ATATGTCTGAGCAATAAGCGTTTAAACACTCATATTTCTGAACAATAAGCGTTTAAACACTCATATTAATGAAAAATAAGCGTTTAAACACTAATATTTCTGAGCAATAAGCGTTTAAACAATCATATTTCTGAACAATAAGCGTTTAAACACTCATATTTCTGAACACTAAACGTTTAAACACTAGTATTTCTGAGCAATAAGCGTTTAAACACTCCTATTTCTGAACAATAAGCGTTTAAACACTAATATTTCTGAACAATAAGCGTTTAAACACTAATATTTCTGAGCAATAAGCGTTTAAACAATCATATTTCTGAGCAATAAGCGTTTAAACAATCATATTTCTGAACAATAAGTATTTAAACACTCATATTTCTGAACAACAAGCATTTAAACACTCATATTTCTGAGCAATAAGCGTTTAAACACTCATATTTCTGAACACTAAGCGTTTAAACACTAATATTTCTGAGCAATAAGCGTTTAAACACTCATATTTCTGAACAATAAGCGTTTAAACACTCATATTTCTGAACAATAAGCGTTTAAACACTCATATTTCTGAACAATAAGCGTTTGAACACTAATATTTCTGACCAATAACGTTTAAACACTCATAGTTCTGAACAATAAGCGTTTAAACACTCATATTTCTGAACAATAAGCGTTTAAACACTCATATTTCTGAACACTAAACGTTTAAACACTCATATTTCTGAACAATAAGCGTTTAAACACTCATATTTCTGAAAAATAAGCGTTTAAACACTCATATTTCTGAACAATAAGCGTTTAAACACTAATATTTCTGACCAATAAGCGTTTAAACACTCATATTTCTGAACAATAAGCGTTTAAACACTCATATTTCTGAGCAATAAGCGTTTAAACACTCATATTTCTGGACACTAAACGTTTAAACACTAATATCTCTGAGCAATAAGCGTTTAAACACTCATATTTCTGAACAATAAGCGTTTAAACACTAATATTTCTGAGCAATAAGAGTTTAAACACTCATATTTCTGAACACTAAGCGTTTAAACACACATATTTCTGAACAATAAGCGTTTAAACACTAATATTTCTGAACAATAAGCGTTTAAACAATCATATTTCTGAACAATAAGCATTTAAACAATCATATTTCTGAACAATAAGTATTTAAACACTCATATTTCTGAACAATAAGCATTTAAACACTCATATTTCTGAGCAATAAGCGTTTAAACACTCATATTTCTGAACACTAAGCGTTTAAACACTAATATTTCTGAGCAATAAGCGTTTAAACACTCATATTTCTGAACAATAAGCGTTTAAACACTCATATTTCTGAACAATAAGCGTTTAAACACTCATATTTCTGAACAATAAGCGTTTAAACACTAATATTTCTGAGCAATAAGCGTTTAAACACTCATATTTCTGAACAATAAGCGTTTAAACACTAACATGTCTGAGCAATAAGCGTTTAAACACTCATATTTCTGAACAATAAGCGTTTAAACACTCATACTTCTGAACAATAAGCGTTTAAACACTAATATTTCTGAGCAATAAACGTTTAAACAATCATATTTCTGAACACTAAGCGTTTAAACACACATATTTCTGAACAATAAGCATTTAAACACTCATATTTCTGAACACTAAGCGTTTAAACACTAATATTTCTGAGCAATAAGCGTTTAAACAATCATATTTCTGAACAATAAGCGTTTAAACACTCATATTTCTGAACACTAAACGTTTAAACACTAGTATTTCTGAGCAATAAGCGTTTAAACACTCCTATTTCTGAACAATAAGCGTTTAAACACTAATATTTCTGAACAATAAGCGTTTAAACACTCATATTTCTGAACAATAAGCGTTTAAACACTAATATTTCTGAGCAATAAGCGTTTAAACACTCATATTTCTGAACAATAAGCGTTTAAACACTCATATTTCTGAACAATAAGCGTTTAAACACTAATATTTCTGAGCAATAAGCGTTTAAACAATCATATTTCTGAGCAATAAGCGTTTAAACAATCATATTTCTGAACAATAAGTATTTAAACACTCATATTTCTGAACAACAAGCATTTAAACGCTCATATTTCTGAGCAATAAGCGTTTAAACACTCATATTTCTGAACACTAAGCATTTAAACACTAATATTTCTGAGCAATAAGCGTTTAAACACTCATATTTCTGAACAATAAGCGTTTAAACACTCATATTTCTGAAAAATAAGCGTTTAAACACTCATATTTCTGAACAATAAGCGTTTAAACACTAATATTTCTGACCAATAAGCGTTTAAACACTCATATTTCTGAACAATAAGCGTTTAAACACTCATATTTCTGAACAATAAGCGTTTAAACACTCATATTTCTGAACACTAAACGTTTAAACACTAATATTTCTGAGCAATAAGCGTTTAAACACTCATATTTCTGAACACTAAGCATTTAAACACTCATATTTCTGATCAATAAGCGTTTAAACAATCATATTTCTGAGCAATAAGCGTTTAAACAATCATATTTCTGATCAATAAGCGTTTAAACACTCATATTTCTGATCAATAAGCATTTAAACACTCATATTTCTGATCAATAAGCGTTTAAACAATCATATTTCTGAACAATAAGTGTTTAAACACTCATATTTCTGATCAATAAGCGTTTAAACACTCATATTTCTGATCAATAAGCATTTAAACAATCATATTTCTGATCAATAAGCGTTTAAACACTCATATTTCTGATCAATAAGCATTTAAACACTCATATTTCTGATCAATAAGCGTTTAAACACTCATATTTCTGATCAATAAGCATTTACACACTCATATTTCTGATCAATAAGCGTTTAAACAATCATATTTCTGAACAATAAGCGTTTAAACACTCATATTTCTGATCAATAAGCGTTTAAATACTCATATTTCTGATCAATAAGCGTTTAAACAATCATATTTCTGAGCAATAAGCGTTTAAACAATCATATTTCTGAGCAATAAGCGTTTAAACACTCATATTTCTAATCAATAAGCGTTTAAACACTCATATTTCTGATCAATAAGCATTTAAACAATCATATTTCTGAGCAATAAGCGTTTAAACAATCATATTTCTGATCAATAAGAGTTTAAACAGTCATATTTCTGAACAATAAGCGTTTAAACACTCATATTTCTGAGCAATAAGCGTTTAAACAATCATATTTCTGATCAATAAGAGTTTAAACAGTCATATTTCTGAGCAATAAACGTTTAAATAGTCATATTTCTGAGCAATAAGCGTTTAAACAATCATATTTCTGATCAATAAGCGTTTAAACACTCATATTTCTGATCAATAAGCATTTAAACACTCACATTTCTGATCAATAAGCGTTTAAACAATCATATTTCTGATCAATAAGCGTTTAAACACTCATATTTCTAATCAATAAGCGTTTAAACAATCATATTTCTGAGCAATAAGCGTTTAAACACTCATATTTCTGATCAATAAGCGTTTAAACACTCATATTTCTGATCAATAAGCATTTAAACAATCATATTTCTGATCAATAAGCGTTTAAACACTCATATTTCTGATCAATAAGCGTTTAGACACTCATATTTCTGATCAATAAGCATTTAAGCACTCATATTTCTGATCAATAAGCATTTAAACACTCATATTTCTGATCAATAAGCGTTTAAACAATCATATTTCTGAACAATAAGCGTTTAAACACTCATATTTCTGATCAATAAGCGTTTAAACACTCATATTTCTGATGAATAAGCGTTTAAACAATCATATTTCTGAGCAATAAGCGTTTAAACAATCATATTTCTGATCAATAAGAGTTTAAACAGTCATATTTCTGAACAATAAGCGTTTAAACGCTCATATTTCTGAGCAATAAGCGTTTAAACAATCATATTTCTGATCGATAAGAGTTTAAACAGTCATATTTCTGATCAATAAGCGTTTAAACACTCATATTTCTGATCAATAAGCGTTTAAACAATCATATTTCTGAGCAATAAGCGTTTAAACAATCATATTTCTGATCAATAAGCGTTTAAACAATCATATTTCTGATCAATAAGCATTTAAACACTCATATTTCTGATCAATAAGCGTTTAAACAATCATATTTCTGAACAATAAGCGTTTAAACACTCATATTTCTGATCAATAAGCGTTTAAACACTCATATTTCTGATCAATAAGCATTTAAACAATCATATTTCTGATCATTAAGCGTTTAAACACTCATATTTCTGATCAATAAGCATTTAAACACTCATATTTCTGATCAATAAGCGTTTAAACAATCATATTTCCGAACAATAAGCGTTTAAACACTCATATTTCTGATCAATAAGCGTTTAAACACTCATATTTCTGATCAATAAGCGTTTAAACAATCATATTTCTGAGCAATAAGCGTTTAAACAATCATATTTCTGATCAATAAGCGTTTAAACACTCATATTTCTGATCAATAAGCATTTAAACAATCATATTTCTGATCAATAAGCGTTTAAACACTCATATTTCTGATCAATAAGCGTTTAGACACTCATATTTCTGATCAATAAGCATTTAAACACTCATATTTCTGATCAGTAAGCGTTTAAACAATCATATTTCTGAACAATAAGCGTTTAAACACTCATATTTCTGATCAATAAGCGTTTAAACACTCATATTTCTGATCAATAAGCATTTAAACAATCATATTTCTGATCAATAAGCGTTTAAACACTCATATTTCTGATCAATAAGCATTTAAACACTCATATTTCTGATCAATAAGCGTTTAAACAATCATATTTCTGAACAATAAGCGTTTAAACACTCATATTTCTGATCAATAAGCGTTTAAACACTCATATTTCTGATCAATAAGCGTTTAAACAATCATATTTCTGAGCAATAAGCGTTTAAACAATCATATTTCTGATCAATAAGCGTTTAAACACTCATATTTCTGATCAATAAGCATTTAAACACTCATATTTCTGATCAATAAGCGTTTAAACAATCATATTTCTGAACAATAAGCGTTTAAACACTCATATTTCTGATCAATAAGCGTTTAAACACTCATATTTCTGATCAATAAGCGTTTAAACAGTCATATTTCTGATCAATAAGCGTTTAAACAATCATATTTCTGAGCAATAAGCGTTTAAACAATCATATTTCTGAGCAATAAGCGTTTAAACACTCATATTTCTGATCAATATGCGTTTAAACACTCATATTTCTGATCAATAAGCGTTTAAACAATCATATTTCTGAGCAATAAGCGTTTAAACAATCATATTTCTGATCAATAAGAGTTTAAACAGTCATATTTCTGAACAATAAGCGTTTAAACACTCATATTTCTGAGCAATAAGCGTTTAAACAATCATATTTCTGATCAATAAGAGTTTAAACAGTCATATTTCTGAGCAATAAGCGTTTAAACAGTCATATTTCTGAGCAATAAGCGTTTAAACAATCATATTTCTGATCAATAAGCGTTTAAACACTCATATTTCTGATCAATAAGCATTTAAACACTCATATTTCTGATCAATAAGCGTTTAAACAATCATATTTCTGATCAATAAGCGTTTAAACACTCATATTTCTGATCAATAAGCGTTTAAACAATCATATTTCTGAGCAATAAGCGTTTAAACACTCATATTTCTGATCAATAAGCGTTTAAACACTCATATTTCTGATCAATAAGCATTTAAACAATCATATTTCTGATCAATAAGCGTTTAAACACTCATATTTCTGATCAATGAGCATTTAAACAATCATATTTCTGATCAATAAGCGTTTAAACACTCATATTTCTGATCAATAAGCGTTTAAACAATCACATTTCTGAGCAATAAGCGTTTAAACAATCATATTTCTGATCAATAAGAGTTTAAACAGTCATATTTCTGAACAATAAGCGTTTAAACACTAATATTTCTGACCATAACGTTTAAACACTCATAGTTCTGAACAATAAGCGTTTAAACACTCATATTTCTGAACAATAAGCGTTTAAACACTCATATTTCTGAACACTAAACGTTTAAACACTAATATTTCTGAGCAATAAGCGTTTAAACACTCATATTTCTGAACAATAAGCATTTAAACACTCATATTTCTGATCAATAAGCGTTTAAACAATCATATTTCTGAGCAATAAGCGTTTAAACAATCATATTTCTGATCAATAAGAGTTTAAACAGTCATATTTCTGAGCAATAAGCGTTTAAACACTAATATTTCTGAGCAATAAGCGTTTAAACAATCATATTTCTGATCAATAAGAGTTTAAACAGTCATATTTCTGAACAATAAGCATTTAAACACTCATATTTCTGAGCAATAAGCGTTTAAACACTCATATTTCTGAACAATAAGCGTTTAAACACTAATATTTCTGAGCAATAAGCCTTTAAACACTCATATTTCTGAACACTAAGCATTTAAACACTCATATTTCTGAACAATAAGCGTTTAAACACTAATATTTCTGAGCAATAAGCGTTTAAGTAATCATATTTCTGAACAATAAGCGTTTAAACACTCATATTTCTGAACACTAAACGTTTAAACACTAGTATTTCTGAGCAATAAGCGTTTAAACACTCCTATTTCTGAACAATAAGCGTTTAAACACTAATATTTCTGAACAATAAGCGTTTAAACACTCATATTTCTGAACAATAAGCGTTTAAACACTAATATTTCTGAGCAATAAGCGTTTAAACACTCATATTTCTGAACAATAAGCGTTTAAACACTCATATTTCTGAACAATAAGCGTTTAAACACTAATATTTCTGAGCAATAAGCGTTTAAACAATCATATTTCTGAGCAATAAGCGTTTAAACAATCATATTTCTGAACAATAAGTATTTAAACACTCATATTTCTGAACAACAAGCATTTAAACACTCATATTTCTGAGCAATAAGCGTTTAAACACTCATATTTCTGAACACTAAGCGTTTAAACACTAATATTTCTGAGCAATAAGCGTTTAAACACTCATATTTCTGAACAATAAGCGTTTAAACACTCATATTTCTGAAAAATAAGCGTTTAAACACTCATATTTCTGAACAATAAGCGTTTAAACACTAATATTTCTGACCAATAAGCGTTTAAACACTCATATTTCTGAACAATAAGCGTTTAAACACTCATATTTCTGAACATTAAGCGTTTAAACACTCATATTTCTGGACACTAAACGTTTAAACACTAATATTTCTGAGCAATAAGCGTTTAAACACTCATATTTCTGAACAATAAGCGTTTAAACACACATATTTCTGAACAATAAGCGTTTAAACACTAATATTTCTGAACAATAAGCGTTTAAACAATCATATTTCTGAACAATAAGCATTTAAACAATCATATTTCTGAACAATAAGTATTTAAACACTCATATTTCTGAACAATAAGCATTTAAACACTAATATTTCTGAGCAATAAGCGTTTAAACACTCATATTTCTGAACAATAAGCGTTTAAACACTCATATTTCTGAACAATAAGCGTTTAAACACTCATATTTCTGAACAATAAGCGTTTAAACACTAATATTTCTGAGCAATAAGCGTTTAAACACTCATATTTCTGAACAATAAGCGTTTAAACACTAATATGTCTGAGCAATAAGCGTTTAAACACTCATATTTCTGAACAATAAGCGTTTAAACACTCATATTTCTGAACAATAAGCGTTTAAACACTAATATTTCTGAGCAATAAGCGTTTAAACAATCATATTTCTGAACAATAAGCGTTTAAACACTCATATTTCTGAACACTAAACGTTTAAACACTAGTATTTCTGAGCAATAAGCGTTTAAACACTCCTATTTCTGAACAATAAGCGTTTAAACACTAATATTTCTGAACAATAAGCGTTTAAACACTAATATTTCTGAGCAATAAGCGTTTAAACAATCATATTTCTGAGCAATAAGCGTTTAAACAATCATATTTCTGAACAATAAGTATTTAAACACTCATATTTCTGAACAACAAGCATTTAAACACTCATATTTCTGAGCAATAAACGTTTAAACACTCATATTTCTGAACACTAAGCGTTTAAACACTAATATTTCTGAGCAATAAGCGTTTAAACACTCATATTTCTGAACAATAAGCGTTTAAACACTCATATTTCTGAACAATAAGCGTTTAAACACTCATATTTCTGAACAATAAGCGTTTAAACACTAATATTTCTGACCAATAACGTTTAAACACTCATAGTTCTGAACAATAAGCGTTTAAACACTCATATTTCTGAACAATAAGCGTTTAAACACTCATATTTCTGAACACTAAACGTTTAAACACTCATATTTCTGAACAATAAGCGTTTAAACACTCATATTTCTAAAAAATAAGCGTTTAAACACTCATATTTCTGAACAATAAGCGTTTAAACACTAATATTTCTGACCAATAAGCGTTTAAACACTCATATTTCTGAACAATAAGCGTTTAAACACTCATATTTCTGAGCAATAAGCGTTTAAACACTCATATTTCTGGACACTAAACGTTTAAACACTAATATCTCTGAGCAATAAGCGTTTAAACACTCATATTTCTGAACAATAAGCGTTTAAACACTAATATTTCTGAGCAATAAGAGTTTAAACACTCATATTTCTGAACACTAAGCGTTTAAACACACATATTTCTGAACAATAAGCGTTTAAACACTAATATTTCTGAACAATAAGCGTTTAAACAATCATATTTCTGAACAATAAGCATTTAAACAATCATATTTCTGAACAATAAGTATTTAAACACTCATATTTCTGAACAATAAGCATTTAAACACTCATATTTCTGAGCAATAAGCGTTTAAACACTCATATTTCTGAACACTAAGCGTTTAAACACTAATATTTCTGAGCAATAAGCGTTTAAACACTCATATTTCTGAACAATAAGCGTTTAAACACTCATATTTCTGAACAATAAGCGTTTAAACACTCATACTTCTGAACAATAAGCGTTTAAACACTAATATTTCTGAGCAATAAACGTTTAAACAATCATATTTCTGAACACTAAGCGTTTAAACACACATATTTCTGAACAATAAGCGTTTAAACACTCATATTTCTGAACACTAAGCGTTTAAACACTAATATTTCTGAGCAATAAGCGTTTAAACAATCATATTTCTGAACAATAAGCGTTTAAACACTCATATTTCTGAACACTAAACGTTTAAACACTAGTATTTCTGAGCAATAAGCGTTTAAACACTCCTATTTCTGAACAATAAGAGTAGATGAAGAATGGGGGTGCGACTACGATGAAAACGAATGGGGAGGCAACTACGATGAAAATGAATGGGGAAGCAACTTTTTTTTTTTTAATTTTTTTAAAACAATGGAATTCGACTTTTACGATGAAAATTAAAGGGGATTCGACTTTTACTATGAAAACTAGAAAATTTTCCATTGTTTTAAAAAATTCTTATCTCACACATTTTTTTTCCACGTTGTTTCCTCTTTGGTCTTATTTTCGTGCCTATAGAAAAAATTTTTAAATGATAAAAAATTATTTTTTATTGTTTAAACTTTAAACAAACATTTTAGAGCATGAAGAGAAATGAATCGAGCATATTTTTTAAAAATTTTTTTTTTCACGCCCGTAGAAAAATTTTTTAAATGTTAAAAAATTATTTTTCATTGTTTTGAAAAATGTTTGTTGTTTTTAAAAATATACTTTAAGAAAAATTTTAAATATATTCTGATTTCTAAAAATAATGCAATATTTTATCGGTTTTTATCAGACAAACCACATCCGTCCTTTTTTTTATAAATTTGACTTAGAAATAATAGATTTAAGAAAAATATGTAGAAAAATGATAACAGAAGGGTAATTTATAGTTTTCAAATAAACTTTAAAAACAAAGAAATTAAAATCTACTATTTCATAATTTTCATGCTGATAGAAGAAGCCAATAGAAAATGCTAAAAATCTAGTTTCTTAATATTTGAATGCATCCGGCCTTGTAATAGAACACATTTTGTAAACTGATAATTTTTGAATTCTAAAGGCGGCGACAAATTCCCGCTTTATTTTAAGACTTATCTTTTATTATTATAACTAAATACATATGACTAATAATGCATTATTTTTGAAAAAAGTGAAGGTTTCAATACTAGTTTTTCTTTAAGTACCATTAGTTTGAATTAATACTCAAACTTAATAACATATACATTTATTTGTAATATAATTTTTTGAGAAACAAAAAAAATAAAATATTAAAAATGGAATCAGCAATGGACAATAATCCTTCCACTTCAACTATCGCAAAATCACCTACATTAAGTGGTTTACTCAACCACAAAAAAAGTTGGAATAAATTAAATGTCTTCCCCTGTGAACATTGTGGACAACATTTTTATAAGAAAGTTTTATTAAAAAAACATATGGACGTCCACCTTGTACATCCAACAATTAATTTGGATTGCTTTATTTGTGGAAAGATCTTTAAAACAGTTCGAGGTTTGGAAAACCATTCCAAAATTCATCAAAGCCTGATGCATTGTACCCAATGCAAAATTAATGTTGGAAGGTTGGATTGGGGTCATCATCTAAGGACAAGACAACATAGAGAAAGCAGCAATGGTGGCACAAATATTACGAAAAATATTTTGTTAAGATCTAGCGACTTCATGGAAAGAGTGGAAATATATACCTACTCAAATCCTAAGGTAGATGTTATATTTGTGGAGGAATTTTTGGGAGAAGCAGAGGAAGAAGTTTTAAAAATATTACAACATTCCCTGGACAAACAAGTAAATTTTAAATGCAATTTTGAGTTAGAATGCGTTTACATTAAGATCTGTGAAGAAACAGAGAAAATCGAGTCAATGTCACATGTGACAAAAATGACTGCTGTTAACCGCTCCCACATCTTAAGAAATATTTATTTGGAGAAGGCTGAAAATTTAAAAAATAAAATGTCTGAGTTCCAGGAACGGGACAGTGGATGGGCATTACTGGAAATAAAATATTTACACATTAATATAAACCAGCACAACATAATTCGAGGATCGAGTTATATTACCCTACCGTACAAACTAATGAAACTAAATGCGTGCATCAATATTAAAAATGATGACGTGTTTTGTTTCAAATGGTGTATTATAGCTGCACTAAAGGCACCAAATAATCCTAAAGAAGCAACAATGTGCTCCTCATACAATATTCATAATATTGAAAACAATATTATTTATGTTAATGAGATGATTCTCAATTTTGAAAATATAGAATTCCCAATGGGTTTAAATGAAATCAATAAATTTGAGGCACAAAATCCTTTAATAAGCATCAACGTATTTGGATTTGATTTAAAGGGAAACCAAATTGTTGGACCTTACAGAGTTTGTCAAAAATATAGGCGAATTCATGTAAGTTTGATGTTGTTGGAGAACGAGGAATGTAGCAAAAGACATTATGTTCTTATTAAAGATTTGTCAAGGTAAGTTTTCACATTTAAGAAAGTTGTTCATTATTATATATTTATTTAATTTTGTTTCTTTCAGATTTCTCAGATCATCATTAACTAATAGCAAAAATAGCCTTAATTTTTGTATGACATGCTTAACATATTCCCAAGATCCTGAAATGGTAATCCGACACAAAGATGGATGTACACAGATGGTGACGACAATGCCTGAAGGTGAAGACAGATATATAGAATTTCAAAATTTCACGAATAATTTAGAAGTGCCATTCGTTGTTTACGCGGACTTTGAATATTTATTACAAAAAATTAATAATAAGGTTAGTGAGAAAACTATAAATGAACAGAAGCACATCCCCTGTTCATTTAGTTATTACATTAAGTGTAGTTATAATGACAGATACTCAAAATCATTCACTTATAGCGGATTAGATAGCCCCCAAGTATTTGTAAGGGAATTGTTAAAGGACACAACAGAAATTTTTAATATGTATATAAATAAAGTAGTTCCAATGAAAGCCCTTACAACTGAAGAAAATGAGGAATTTAGAAGTTGTTTAAATTGTAGACTTTGCGGAAAATCTTTAGATGATGATAGAGTTCGTGACCATTGTCATTTGACTGGTCGCTACCGATCTGCCCTTCACAACCATTGTAATATTAATTACAAAATTAAAAAATTCATACCAGTGTTTTTTCATAATTTATCATCCTATGATAGTCATTTGTTTATAAAAGAATTAGGTAAAGCTGAGGGTACCATAGAAATAATCCCTATCAATAAGGAGACTTATATTTCCATTACAAAAAATGTACCAATAGAAAATGATAGTTTTCAGTTAAGGTTTGTAGACTCATTTAGGTTTATGGCATCCAGTTTAGACGCATTATCATCTAATTTAGCTTCTGATGATTTTAAAATCATTAAGAAATATTTTCCAAACGAAGCTGAATTTGACTTAATAAGAAGAAAGGGAATATTCCCATATTCTTATATTGACTCATTTTCCAAACTATCTGAAGGAAATCTCCCTGAACGGGAAGAATTTAAAAATTTGTTGACGAACAAAGAATGTAAAGCAGAAGATTATCAACATGCTAAAAAAGTATGGGAAAAATTTAATTGTAAAACATTGTTAGAATATATAGAATTGTATGTTAAAAGTGATACACTCATTTTAGCAGACATTTTTGAAAATTTCAGAAAAATTTGCAAAAGCATTTATGGTTTGGATCCCTGCCATTATTATACAGCACCTGGTTTATCTTGGGACGCCATGTTGAAATCAACAAAAATACGTTTAGAACTTATAACTGATGTTGATATGTATAGTATGGTAAAAACTGTCATTAGAGGAGGGCTTGTTCAATGTTCATTAAGACATTCTGTGGCCAATAATAAGTACATGAGTGATTATGACAGAACAAAGTCATCACAATATCTAATGTACTTGGATGCAAATAATTTATATGGATGGGCAATGTCGCAATACCTACCATATTCAGATTTTGTTTGGTTAAGCAATGAGGAAATAAATTCTCTTAATATAAATTGTATTGAAGATGAGTCCAGTGAGGGTTATATTTTGGAAGTGGATTTAGATTATCCTACTGGACTACATGATCTACATAATGATTTACCTTTCTGTCCTCAAAATAAAGTAATTCCTCCCATGAGGAATGAAAAATTAATAGCAGATCTAACTAATAAGAGAAATTATTCTATACATTATAGAGTTTTGAAACAGTGTATAGAGAATGGTATGATTTTGAAAAAAATCCATAGAGTTATAAAATTTAAACAGGCTCCATGGTTAAAGTCATATATCGACTTAAATACTTTTCATAGGACTAGAGCGACAAATGCATTCGAAAAAGATTTCTTCAAGTTACTAAATAATGCAGTTTATGGCAAGACCATGGAGAATGTAGAAAAAAGAAAGAATGTGTACATAGTAACACAGTGGGAATCGGTTAGAAGAAATCATAGGGAAGCAAGAGCTCATATTGCTCAATTGAATTTTCATAGTCTGTCTAGGTTTGGAGATGATATGTTTGCCGTTCAACTTAAACGAGTTAACATTAAATGTAATAAACCGATGTACTTAGGTTTTAGTGTATTAGAACTATCCAAATGGAAAATGTATGAATTTCACTATGGCTATATGAAACCCAAATTTAATACTAGACTTCATTTAAATTACATGGATACAGATTCATTTATATATACCATTAAAACAGAAGATTTCTATAAGGATATCTCAAATGATGTACTTCAACGTTTTGATACTTCAGATTATAACCCTCAAAATAAATTTAATTTACCAATTGTAAATAAAAAAGTTTTGGGAATGATGAAGGATGAAAACTGTGGAGTAATTATGAGAGAATTTGTAGGTTTAAGGGCGAAAATGTACTCAATTAGGAATGAAGATAATGGAGAAATTAAAAAATCCAAGGGTGTGAAAAAAATGGCATTAGATAGAATAACATTAATCGACTACAAAAAGTGTTTATATTCCAAAAATGTGTACAGTGATTCAATGTATACATTTCGAACGTACCGACATCAAATATATACACAAAAAATAAAAAAAGTAGTTTTAAGTCACAATGATGACAAGAGATACATAAAGTTCGATGGTATTCAGACATATGCTTGGGGGCATTATAAGTTAAAAGAGAGTGATTTTGAAATAGATGATATTGCAGAATATTTAATAGAGGACACTTCTAATGTAGAATCAAACATTAATGAATGGTATAATGACGGAAATGACCAAATTTTTTTAGATATAAATTCAAATAATTTAAATGTAGATAATAATTATTTATTGTCTGATGATGACGATGAAATGTTTATGGAGTTGAAATATTAGAATAAAATAATAAAAATAAAAAATAAAAAAATAAAACACATGTGATATTATTTAATAATTTATGTATTTATTTAAATTTTACTTTTTAACAAATTTATTTATTGTTCTATAATTTTAAGTTTAAAAATAATGTTGTTAAATAAACCTATAATTGAAAATATTGAAATTAATACATTTTATTCATTGCGTTAAACAATTTTTTTGACTGAAGCTGTAAGGGGTGAGTATTCGATTAAACGATCATGTATGAGTAAACAGTATGCAGATGTATTGGCCTCTACTATTTTATCTGTAGAAAACTCAACTTTTATATCAATTGGGCCTGTTGTGACTGCTTCATTTTGATGACTAACATCAATCACGATTATAGGTGCTTTTTCCTTAAATTCTTCAGCTGAGAGGAGTGGTTGAGCCTCCCTCATATAAAAATTTTGTTGAAATTTAACATACATATCATATAGAATGGCAAAACGTTGATTATCAAATTTAACATTTAAGTCATCATAGGGATATGAGTCTGAATTTAAATGTACTTTAATATTGTTAAGATTTGAATGGGTAAGCTTATTGTTATGTTTAAAAGCAATTAGTACAAAACGTGGACGTTCCCTGTTTGCAGCTAGTTTCACATTCCAAATATGATTTTGTGATGCTGATAGTTGAGGATGATAGTGGCAATCCCAACTACGAAATGCTATTGGCAACACATTTCCACTATTAATAATTTTTATTGTGTTCAGTTTAGCATAATCCGAAAGTTTTACATGCGGAATTCTCCAACTAATATTTTGAATTGTAATTTTTGGTTTTTCAGTAGTTTGATTAGAATTTACAATATTATCATCATTTTTGGTACGTAATAATATTAATTCATGTTTACAATTCAACATAATTTTATTATAATCCTCAGCAAATCCTAATAATGATTTAAGCGGGACATAAAAGTTGAAAAATCCTTCACCAACATCGATGTCTTTGTCATAAGACCAGCTTGCATTCCCCATCATAATACTTTCGCTGTCATTTAGGGATAGATAATTTTTAATTGTGCTAGAAACACCCAAATGTCGAGTGCGATCTATTTCGACGCCATTAAGCTCATAACGAATCTCCTCAAATAAATTGGGTACAAAATTATTTTTCAATTTAAAGTTTTTCGATTTTAGACCACTTGTAGCATCTAACACAGTACCTTCAATATACAAAAATCTTTCACTCGGTAAAACATATAAATCTTGATTTTGTATTGAAATGCGAATTTCATCATTATTATTAAATGATTGAATATATGGTGTATATGTATGATAATCTTTTTTTATAATTCTTTCATCCATCATTGGTTTTTCTAAAACATTAATTATGTCAGTCATTATTCTTTAAAATAAAATTCAAGGATTTTAGGAATTTTTTATTAGCTTCGGTCAGTTTTGATGCGTTTAAGGTTGTTCTTGCTGATTCAATGTTCAACACACTAATGTCTCTCCTCATTCTAACAACAACGTTTTTATTATATATAATCATTATTGTTTGGGTCGTAAATGAAGGCGAAGAGTAATATTTTCACCACGAAAATTTATAAACTCACTATTTTGATCTACAATAGTGACTGTGATAGAACTGACCTCCTTGGTGTTTAGTGGTAAATAGATTAAGTTTCGTGGAATTTCATCCATTTTATATCCTGGGGAAACATTTATTCCAAATTCATGAATTGTATGTGCCCTTTCTCCATTTATATAAGATCCAACAGCGATATTACAATCGAGACGTATTGTATTCACTTTAAGAATATTTACGGGCAGTTCGGAGAGATAATTGGAACCCCCATTTAAAGTTTTTTTGTTAAAGCCCATTAACTGTCCAATTGTTCTTTTTTTATTGAAATATATTGAATCATGAGAAGTAGCTATTTCAACTCTCATTGTATTGTTGTTGGCTTCTATTTTAATAGATTTATCACCATTAGTCAAATGCTCATATTCACTTTCTAAATAATCTGCAATATCTTCCAGCTCATAGGAACCAATAGGAATTTCAATAATGTTATCCCCAATATGAAACAAATTATTATCCTCATCGACATTGGGTATGCTATTATATGTATGAAAATCTATAAGTGAGCATTCATAATCCTCTTCCAATGCTATGGGTGGAAAATAATTTGCAGTTAAAATTGACGAGTTTCCGTTCAAAGTTAATGTAATAGACATATTGAATACTAAAAATGGAATGAATAAAAACATATATTTTTTTTTTTGTTTTAAAATATATTTTCTTTATTTATAAACTTAATAGATACATGAATTTATTACAATATTTCGTTTTTATTAATCCAAGAGTTGTGATCATTTGAAAATCCCAACCATTTAACAAATGCACGATTATTTTTTATTCTTATAACCTTTTCCACAAGATAAGTATTCGGATATCTGGTTGATAGTAGCTCCTGCTCATAGAATCCACCTTTAATAGGATTTCCCATATAGTCTTCTAAAATATATGTCGTTGGATATGTAATTTGAATATGATTTATTTTAAATATTTCTGTTGTCCAATTTGGAGTATACCCTTTTTCAAAACAATGTTTATATTTGCTGATGCGTACATTGTCACCAATATTAAACTTGTTTTTCTTAAATATTTTTATATGGTTATAAACGGTATTTAATAATAATTTTTCATTAGAAGGATTTACGTCAATAGGAGCCATTTTGATAACTCGATGGATTTTTTTATTATAATCACTAATTAGTTTTTCATACAAATCAACCCAATGATATGAACCATTATAACTGAATTCTTTCCACATCATACCTTTCAGAGTTCTGTTAAATCGTTCTACAACTGAGGCTTTCATAATGCTGTAAGTAGAATAGTGATTAATTTTATATTTTGTAATTAGATTTTTGAATAAGTTGTTGAAAAATTCTTTTCCATCATCTGTTTGCAAATTTTTTGGTCTACGGCCTAAATTAAATATGTCATTCATAGCATTTGTAACATCTAGAGCCGTTTTAGATTTTAGTGGTCGAATCCAAGCAAATTTTGAAAAGGTATCGATGACTGTTAATAAATACTTAAATCCTTTATTATATGTGGAGTAATTTCCCATTTCAACTAAATCTGCTTGCCATAAATCATCCATGCCCTTCATTATTACTCTCCGTCGTTTAAAATTTTTTCTTGCTTGGGAATGAAGCTCAATAACCAACTCTCGTTTTTCATCCATTCTTGAATTATATTAATATTTTATTTTATATTTCTTTTTTATTGGAATTGTACTGCTTGGCGGTTCACTTTTTGTAATTATTGACGTAAAAACAAAATTTTCCAGTCTTTGTACTTTATCTAACAGCGTTTCGATCTGTTCACTAAAATGTAATTTTAAAGACATCTCTCTATGAGATATCATATTTTGTATTGAATTATCAATATTATCAAGTTTTCCATCAAGTTTTTTATATTCTTGTTTATTCAATGTTGTTAAATCTTGTTGCAATTGTCTGATTTCTGTTCCCAAGTAATGTTTATTAACAGCGTCTTTTTCTTGTGTAGGAAACGAAACATTTGTGATCCTTTTGTTTTGAACATTAATGTTATTATTTTTATCCAACACAAGTCCAACAATTTGATGAATTTTTCTTTTATTTTTTTCATTTTTTATAAAATCGTTTTGACTTTTTGAGTGATGACCAAACTTATCAACAGGCATATTTTGTTATCATTTCACTATTTATTTAGGTTTATTTCTTTCTATACAATAATATTTGCTTCTTGCAATTCCTCTAAAATTGAATTAATTTCATTGCGATGATTATTGTGTCCCGCGCCTTCCGATGCAACCAATAGTCTAAGTCGATCTACTAATTCATTTGGATCGTTCCAGTATATATAGTTTGGTCTTTCATTATTGACTTTCATAAGCATTCCGTTTCCTTTATGTGTTTGTGATCTTCATGATCTTTTTGGTGTTACTGAAATTTCATCCTTAAACAATTTTTTTATAATAGTGTTATACTTTTTGCTTTTAGTGCCCTTAATTTGATTTTTGAAATTATATTGTCTTTTGTGCGCATTGGTTTTAATCAAAATATTTTTATAAATATCTAACTCATATGGTTCATAATTTGTTGGTTCTTTATGAAACAATAATTCAACCAAGCCTGGTGTAATGGCCCAATTTTGATTTCCAATGATAATTTTTTCTTCGTTTATTTCAATATCACTATTACCAAACTTCCAAACATTATGTGAGTTTTTATGTGGACCATATGTTGTATCAAGCAATTTATTTTTCTGCAATAATGATAAGTCAATAACATTCGATGAATTATTAGCTGAATTAAATGTCGAATCTACACTGATTGTATCGTTACTGCTTTCATCATCTTTAAGTTGTATGTCTTTCTTAGGGGTACTCGTTTCTACTTTAGACAACATATTATTGAAATCGAAGGAATTGTTTTGAGTGTAAATATTTTCTGCCTTAGGTTTATCATACTGAGTGTTGTTATTTTTCACAAGTTCTTTTAATGGTTCAGTTATTGGCTTAAATGTTTTTTCTAATCTCTCATCGTTTTCAGCCTCACCAACTTTTAAACTTCTATATTTTTTTTTTAAAACAGATCGAGTCTTTATTAATTCTTTAAGTAGTTGTTCATTCATGTTAATATAGATCTAGGAGATCAATACCATTGCTTGCAAGTTAATAACAGTAATAATGGTGAAACTGTTTTGCACATTCTTTTTATTCAACTATTATCAGCTTTGGATCAACTCATGAACAGCTTTCAACAGCTCATGAACGCCTTTGAACAGCTCATGAACAGCTCATGAACAGCTTTGAACAGCTTTGAACAGCTCATGAACAGCTTTGAACAGCTTTCAACAGCTCATGAACGGCTTTGAACAGCTCATGAACAGCTTTGAACAGCTCATGAACAGCTTTGAACAGCTCATGAACAGCTCATGAACAGCTTTCAACAGCTCATGAACAGCTTTCAACAGCTTTCAACAGCTCATGAACAGCTTTTATAATTGAATAAAGTTATCAAAGAATTTTCTATATCTCCCACCATTCATCTCATTATCTTTGCTAATAACTAAAAAGCCGAATTTGTCTTGCCAACATTCACGACACATATCATAAAATTTTTCAAATGCCATATCTGTTCCAACGTGATCATTATAAACGTGACGCATATTTAATTCATCCTGTTTGAACATAATTATCATATTTGCGTTGTCTCGAATCAAATGTTTAGGAATTCTTGTATATGTTTGACATAAGTAAAAAGAATCAACATTTCTGTGGCGACCCATACAAAAATATGATCGTATATTATTTTGTTTCTCACAAGCAACATCATCGAATATCATTAGTGAATTATTTTTGGCTTCATCAGGCGGTATAACACTCTCATTATCACTAAATGTAAAATATCCCATCCCTGTTATAGGTGCCATGAGTTTTTCCAAGTACTGATATTTTGGTTGATAGAGCGATTTTGAATATAAATATATGTTCTCAAATTTTAGACCATTCGGACTTTCAATGAGACTAAGCATAACATTAGTCTTCCCACAATTAGATGGACCAACAATTAGAGCCCTAATGCTGTTCGGTAATAAACTACTATGACGTAGTTTTGTATTTGCATCAGTAGAAAAGTCCATGTTTCTCACGGAAATATTTTTGTCTTGTTTTATTAAACGCATTTTGATAACTAATCAATTTTGTTTGTTTGTCAAAGTATATATAAGATGTTACACATTAATATTTTATTCATTTCAGAAAAAGTTATGAAAGGACAAGGTATATTAAATAATTTAATCGACCTTTTACCAATAGAGCTTCATGTACCCGGATATCAATTTTGCGGACCAGGAACAAAATTAAAAAAACGTTTAGCTAGAGGAGATAAAGGCATTAATCCATTAGATGCTGCTTGTAAAGAACATGATATAGCTTATTCGCAAAGTAATGATTCAACAGAACGCAGTCAAGCTGACAAAGTATTAACTGAAAGAGCTTGGGAACGAGTTTTAGCGAAAGATAGTAGTATTGGTGAAAAGACAAGTGCATATATAGTGACCAATGCAATGAAGACAAAAACAAAACTTGGTATGGGACTCCAAAACAAAAAACTGCTCTGCAATAAAAAACTGTTTTTGAAAACTATTAAAACTGCTACCAATATGTTGAAGAAAGAGAAACCTCAGGATATACAAGATGCTATTAAAATCGCTCACAAAGTTATTAATAAATCATTTAAAGGAAATAAACATAATGTCATTGTTCCACGGATTATAACACTTCCCAAAACTGGTGGATTCTTACCACTTATTCCAATTCTAACTGCACTTGGAGCATTAGGCAGTATAACTTCGGGAGCTACATCAATTGCAAAAGCTGTTACCTCTGCTAAAAATGCTAAGAAAAAGTTAGATGAATCTACACGTCACAATAAAGCAATGGAATCTATTGCCATGGAAAAAGGACTATATCTTAAACCATACAAGAGAGGTTATGGTATAATTTGTAAAAATTCAAAAAACTATTAAATATGCTACCCAACAGACCACTCACAGATGCAGATATCATGAAGTTTGCTAATAGAAATATTCATAATTTTAGAGGCGTTTTTATGCGAGATATTCTTCCAAAACGATCTAAACAAGCAGAGTGTGGAATAGTTAATTTGGATTCTTCAACTGGTAGTGGCACTCATTGGGTAGCATATTATAAAAACAATAATGATTTGGAATATTTTGATAGTTTTGGAAATTTACAACCACCGTTGGAAATCATAAAATATTTGGGTAAAAACATCAAATACAATCATGAGCGAAAACAACAATATAATACATTTAATTGTGGACACTTGTGTTTAGAATTTCTATATAAAAAAAATAAAAATAAATAAATACAAAAAAAAAATTCTTTTAAAAAGTGTTTTTTATTTAATTTTCATATGGTATAAAAGTATTTTGATAATAAATAATATTTTTTTATTAAGTCTTCAACCATTTTCTTTTGCTTTTCAAAGTTTATTTCATATCGTTCAGGAATCACTTCAGCATCTTCTTGTAAGCAACTTATAAGTCCGCATTTATAATGTAGTATATCATCATTTTTTTCACGTTCATCTATTAACTTTAGAAAATGTTTGATTAATTCCACATGCTCTAAAAAAATACATCCATCAAAATCCTTTAAAAATTGTATAATAGTTATGCGAGACATCATTTCAAAACAGCTATGCTAATAAGAATAGTAAATTTTAAAATTTGTTCTATCTTTATATAAAGAAATAAATTAAAAAACTAAAATTTTTTTGTTTTATATATTTTTAATTATTTCTATTATTATAATTATTATTATTATTTTATAAAATACTATATTCTAATAGAAAATTAATGTTTCGCCTTTTTACTACTTTCCCAGCCAAAGTAGGGTTGTGCGTTGGGGATAAACATCAGATCATCATCATCTGCTTCTATCGAATTTCCATATTCAGCAATCTCTTCTAATTCTATGATATAGTTCCCAGTTATTATATCCGTCTTTTTGCTCAGCAGAAATTGCTCCTCAGAGGTCCCCTCAATAGCAGCATCTTCCAAAGCGTTATATCTTTTTGGAAGGTATAGCATCCACTCCTCTAATTCCGCTATCACAACATTTCCGTACTTGTTGTTATGGCGAAACATCCGAAGAACCTTATATGGCTTACCAGTTTCAATGTCCTTTACGGAGCAGTATTGTTTGCTCCTCAATTTATTAAAGGCGGCTACAATATCCCTGTTCGTCATTCTGGAGGTCATATTTCTTTTTATTTGCAATTGAATGTTTGACTTCTACTGAATAGTTACTGTTTTAAAACACTGTATTTATACATATTTGTTTAAAATATTTAGAAAAAATGTATTATAAGTATGTTGTGATATGAGGATACACTCTATTCTTTCTTTATTTTCTACAATAACAACGGATACAATATACATAATCTTTCTTTAAAACAATTGTGCCGGATGTCTGACTCAATTCTAGACATAAAACCAAACAATATGTGGTGATGTTGTCGTCTATAATTCCAGACAAGTATATCTTATTTTCTACAATCACAACGGTTACTGTATAAAAGGATTCTTAAAATAAAGCGGGAATTTGTCGCCGCCTTTAGAATTCAAAAATTATCAGTTTACAAAATGTGTTCTATTACAAGGCCGGATGCATTCAAATATTAAGAAACTAGATTTTTAGCATTTTCTATTGGCTTCTTCTATCAGCATGAAAATTATGAAATAGTAGATTTTTATTTCTTTGTTTTTAAAGTTTATTTGAAAACTATAAATTACCCTTCTGTTATCATTTTTCTACATATTTTTCTTAAATCTATTATTTCTAAGTCAAATTTATAAAAAAACAAGTAAGAGTGCTATATTCGGCTGTGCCGAATCTTATATACCCTTCACCAAATTATACTTCAAAATTTTAAATATTTTTAGGTAAACAAAATTTATTTTTTTTTCCAGTTGTTTTTTGCATTTTTTGGAAAAAAAAATTTTTCGATTGTTATTAAATTTTTTTTTTTAAATTTAAAAATTTTTTTTTTAAAATTAAAAAAATTTTTTTTGTTTTTTCAATTTTTTAAAAAAAAAAAAAAAAATTCGGGTTCAAAATTTTTTTCCCGATTTTGACCCATTGTAGGTCCAACTTACTATGGTCTTATATACGTCGTTGCAAATATCTTTGAAATATCTATCATTAGATATCCATATTGTCTATATTAATGTCTTAGTAATCCAGATATAGGTAAAAAAATAGGTCAAAAATCGAGGTTGTCTTGGTTTTTTCCTCATATCTCAGCCATTTGTGGACCGATTTTGCTGATTTTAAATAGCAAAATTCTCGAAAGCATGTCTGACAGAATTATTGAAGATTTGGATCCCGAAGATATCTGGGGTCTTCAGAAAACTGATTTCAACAGACAGACAGACGGACAGACAGACAGACAGACAGACGGACATGGCTATTATTTCTAAGTCAAATTTATAAAAAAACAAGTAAGAGTGCTATATTCGGCTGTGCCGAATCTTATATACCCTTCACCAAATTATACTTCAAAATTTTAAATATTTTTAGGTAAACAAAATTTATTTTTTTTTCCAGTTGTTTTTTGCATTTTTTGGAAAAAAAAATTTTTCGATTGTTATTAAATTTTTTTTTTTAAATTTAAAATTTTTTTTTTTAAAATTTAAAAAATTTTTTTTTGTTTTTTCAATTTTTTAAAAAAAAAAAAAAAAATTCGGGTTCAAAATTTTTTTCCCGATTTTGACCCATTGTAGGTCCAACTTACTATGGTCTTATATACGTCGTTGCAAATATCTTTGAAATATCTATCATTAGATATCCATATTGTCTATATTAATGTCTTAGTAATCCAGATATAGGTAAAACAAGTAAGAGTGCTATATTCGGCTGTGCCGAATCTTATATACCCTTCACCAAATTATACTTCAAAATTTTAAATATTTTTAGGTAAACAAAATTTAATTTTTTTTTAGTTGTTTTTTTCATTTTTTGGAAAAAAAATTATTATAAATTTTTTTTTTTTAAATTTAAATTTAAATTTTTTTTTTTTAAAATTTTAAAAAATTTTTTTTCGTTTTTAAAAATTTTTTTTTGAAAAAAAAAATTCGGGTTAAAAATTTTTTTTCCCGATTTTGACCCATTGTAGGTCCAACTTAATATGGTCTTATATACGTCGTTGCAAATGTCTTTGAAATACCTATCATTAGATATCCATATTGTCTATATTAATGTCTTAGTAATCCAGATATAGGTCAAAAATTGGTCAAAAATCGAGGTTGTCTTGGTTTTTTCCTCATATCTCAGCCATTTGTGGACCGATTTTGCTGATTTTAAATAGCAAAATTCTCGAAAGCATGTCTGACAGAATTATTGAAGATTTGGATCCCGAAGATATCTGGGGTCTTCAGAAAACTGATTTCAACAGACAGACAGACGGACAGACAGACAGACAGACAGACGGACATGGCTTAATCGACTCCGCTATCTATAAGGATCCAGAATATATATACTTTATAGGGTCGGAAATGAAAAATGTAGAAATTACAAACGGAATGACAAACTTATATATACCCTTCTCACGAAGCTGAAGGGTATAAAAATAGGTCAAAAATCGAGGTTGTCTTGGTTTTTTCCTCATATCTCAGCCATTTGTGGACCGATTTTGCTGATTTTAAATAGCAAAATTCTCGAAAGCATGTCTGACAGAATTATTGAAGATTTGGATCCCGAAGATATCTGGGGTCTTCAGAAAACTGATTTCAACAGACAGACGGACAGACAGACAGACAGACAGACAGACAGACAGACAGACGGACATGGCTTAATCGACTCCGCTATCTATAAGGATCCAGAATATATATACTTTATAGGGTCGGAAATGAAAAATGTAGAAATTACAAACGGAATGACAAACTTATATATACCCTTCTCACGAAGGTGAAGGGTATAAAAAGGACGGATGTGGTTTGTCTGATAAAAACCGATAAAATATTGCATTATTTTTAGAAATCAGAATATATTTAAAATTTTTCTCAAAGTATATTTTTAAAAACAACAAACATTTTTCAAAACAATGAAAAATAATTTTTTAACATTTAAAAAATTTTTCTACGGGCGTGAAAAAAAAAATTTTTAAAAAATATGCTCGATTCATTTCTCTTCATGCTCTAAAATGTTTGTTTAAAGTTTAAACAATAAAAAATAATTTTTTATCATTTAAAAATTTTTTCTATAGGCACGAAAATAAGACCAAAGAGGAAACAACGTGGAAAAAAATGTGTGAGATAAGAATTTTTTAAAACAATGGAAAATTTTCTAGTTTTCATAGTAAAAGTCGAATCCCCTTTCATTTTCATCGTAAAAGTCGAATTCCATTGTTTTAAAAAAATTAAAAAAAAAAAAGTTGCTTCCCCATTCATTTTCATCGTAGTTGCCTCCCCATTCGTTTTCATCGTAGTCGCACCCCCATTCTTCATCTACTAATAAGCGTTTAAACACTAATATTTCTGAACAATAAGCGTTTAAACACTCATATTTCTGAACAATAAGCGTTTAAACACTAATATTTCTGAGCAATAAGCGTTTAAACACTCATATTTCTGAACAATAAGCGTTTAAACACTCATATTTCTGAACAATAAGCGTTTAAACACTAATATTTCTGAGCAATAAGCGTTTAAACAATCATATTTCTGAGCAATAAGCGTTTAAACAATCATATTTCTGAACAATAAGTATTTAAACACTCATATTTCTGAACAACAAGCATTTAAACACTCATATTTCTGAGCAATAAGCGTTTAAACACTCATATTTCTGAACACTAAGCGTTTAAACACTAATATTTCTGAGCAATAAGCGTATAAACACTCATATTTCTGAACAATAAGCGTTTAAACACTCATATTTCTGAAAAATAAGCGTTTAAACACTCATATTTCTGAACAATAAGCGTTTAAACACTAATATTTCTGACCAATAAGCGTTTAAACACTCATATTTCTGAACAATAAGCGTTTAAACACTCATATTTCTGAACAATAAGCGTTTAAACACTAATATTTCTGAGCAATAAGCGTTTAAACAATCATATTTCTGAGCAATAAGCGTTTAAACAATCATATTTCTGAACAATAAGTATTTAAACACTCATATTTCTGAACAACAAGCATTTAAACACTCATATTTCTGAGCAATAAGCGTTTAAACACTCATATTTCTGAACACTAAGCGTTTAAACACTAATATTTCTGAGCAATAAGCGTATAAACACTCATATTTCTGAACAATAAGCGTTTAAACACTCATATTTCTGAAAAATAAGCGTTTAAACACTCATATTTCTGAACAATAAGCGTTTAAACACTAATATTTCTGACCAATAAGCGTTTAAACACTCATATTTCTGAACAATAAGCGTTTAAACACTCATATTTCTGAACAATAAGCGTTTAAACACTAATATTTCTGAGCAATAAGCGTTTAAACAATCATATTTCTGAGCAATAAGCGTTTAAACAATCATATTTCTGAACAATAAGTATTTAAACACTCATATTTCTGAACAACAAGCATTTAAACACTCATATTTCTGAGCAATAAGCGTTTAAACACTCATATTTCTGAACACTAAGCGTTTAAACACTAATATTTCTGAGCAATAAGCGTATAAACACTCATATTTCTGAACAATAAGCGTTTAAACACTCATATTTCTGAAAAATAAGCGTTTAAACACTCATATTTCTGAACAATAAGCGTTTAAACACTCATATTTCTGAACACTAAACGTTTAAACACTAATATTTCTGAGCAATAAGCGTTTAAACACTCATATTTCTGAACAATAAGCGTTTAAACACTAATATTTCTGAGCAATAAGCGTTTAAACACTCATATTTCTGAACACTAAGCGTTTAAACACACATATTTCTGAACAATAAGCGTTTAAACACTAATATTTCTGAACAATAAGCGTTTAAACAATCATATTTCTGAACAATAAGCATTTAAACAATCATATTTCTGAACAATAAGTATTTAAACACTCATATTTCTGAACAATAAGCATTTAAACACTCATATTTCTGAGCAATAAGCGTTTAAACACTCATATTTCTGAACACTAAGCGTTTAAACACTAATATTTCTGAGCAATAAGCGTTTAAACACTCATATTTCTGAACAATAAGCGTTTAAACACTCATATTTCTGAACAATAAGCGTTTAAACACTCATATTTCTGAACAATAAGCGTTTAAACACTAATATGTCTGAGCAATAAGCGTTTAAACACTCATATTTCTGAACAATAAGCGTTTAAATACTCATATTTCTGAACAATAAGCGTTTAAACACTAATATTTCTGAGCAATAAGCGTTTAAACAATCATATTTCTGAGCAATAAGCGTTTAAACAATCATATTTCTGAACAATAAGTATTTAAACACTCATATTTCTGAACAATAAGCATTTAAACACTCATATTTCTGAGCAATAAGCGTTTAAACAATCATATTTCTGAACAATAAGCGTTTAAACACTCATATTTCTGAACAATAAGCGTTTAAACACTCATATTTCTGAACACTAAGCGTTTAAACACTTATATTTCTGAACAATAAGCGTTTAAACACTAATATTTCTGAGCAATAAGCGTTTAAACACTAATATTTCTGAGCAATAAGCGTTTAAACACTCATATTTCTGAACAATAAGCGTTTAAACACTAATATTTCTGAGCAATAAGCGTTTAAACACTCATATTTCTGAACACTAAGCATTTAAACACTAATATTTCTGAACAATAAGCGTTTAAACACTAATATTTCTGAGCAATAAGCGTTTAAACACTCATATTTCTGAACAATAAGCGTTTAAACACTAATATTTCTGAGCAATAAGCATTTAAACACTCATATTTCTGAACAATAAGCGTTTAAACTCTCATATTTCTGAACAATAAGCGTTTAAACACTCATATTTCTGAACAATAAGCGTTTAAACAATCATATTTATGATCAATAAGCGTTTAAACAATCATATTTATGATCAATAAGCGTTTAAACAATCATATTTCTGATCAATAAGCGTTTAAACAATCATATTTCTGATCAATAAGCGTTTAAACAATCATATTTCTGATCAATAAGCGTTTAAACAATCATATTTATGATCAATAAGCGTTTAAACAATCATATTTATGATCAATAAGCGTTTAAACAATCATATTTCTGATCAATAAGCGTTTAAACAATCATATTTCTGAACAATAAGCGTTTAAACACTAATATTTCTGAGCAATAAGCGTTTAAACAATCATATTTCTGAACACTAAGCGTTTAAACACACATATTTCTGAACAATAAGCGTTTAAACACTCATATTTCTGAACACTAAGCGTTTAAACACTAATATTTCTGAACAATAAGCGTTTAAACACTAATATTTCTGAGCAATAAGCGTTTAAACAATCATATTTCTGATCAATAAGCGTTTAAACAATCATATTTATGATCAATAAGCGTTTAAACAATCATATTTCTGATCAATAAGCGTTTAAACAATCATATTTCTGATCAATAAGCGTTCAAACAATCATATTTATGATCAATAAGCGTTTAAACAATCATATTTCTGATCAATAAGCGTTTAAACAATCATATTTATGATCAATAAGCGTTTAAACAATCATATTTATGATCAATAAGCGTTTAAACAATCATATTTCTGATCAATAAGCGTTTAAACAATCATATTTATGATCAATAAGCGTTTAAACAATCATATTTATGATCAATAAGCGTTTAAACAATCATATTTCTGATCAATAATCGTTTAAACAATCATATTTCTGATCAATAAGCGTTTAAACAATCATATTTCTGATCAATAAGCGTTTAAACAATCATATTTCTGATCAATAAGCGTTTAAACAATCATATTTATGATCAATAAGCGTTTAAACAATCATATTTATGATCAATAAGCGTTTAAACAATCATATTTCTGATCAATACGCGTTTAAACACTCATATTTCTGAACACTAAGCGTTTAAACAATCATATTTCTGAGCAATAAGCGCTTAAACAATCATATTTCTGAGCAATAAGCGTTTAAACAATCATATTTCTGAACAATAAGTATTTAAACACTCATATTTCTGAACAATAAGCATTTAAACACTCATATTTCTGAACAATAAGCATTTAAACACTCATATTTCTGAGCAATAAGCGTTTAAACACTCATATTTCTGAACAATAAGCGTTTAAACACTCATATTTCTGAGCAATAAGCGTTTAAACACTCATATTTCTGAACAATAAGCGTTTAAACACTAATATTTCTGAGCAATAAGCGTTTAAACACTCATATTTCTGAACAATAAGCGTTTAAACACTCATATTTCTGAACAATAAGCGTTTAAACACTAATATTTCTGAGCAATAAGCGTTTAAACAATCATATTTCTGAGCAATAAGCGTTTAAACAATCATATTTCTGAACAATAAGTATTTAAACACTCATATTTCTGAACAACAAGCATTTAAACACTCATATTTCTGAGCAATAAGCGTTTAAACACTCATATTTCTGAACACTAAGCGTTTAAACACTAATATTTCTGAGCAATAAGCGTTTAAACACTCATATTTCTGAACAATAAGCGTTTAAACACTCATATTTCTGAGCAATAAGCGTTTAAACACTCATATTTCTGGACACTAAACGTTTAAACACTAATATTTCTGAGCAATAAGCGTTTAAACACTCATATTTCTGAACAATAAGCGTTTAAAGACTAATATTTCTGAGCAATAAGCGTTTAAACACTCATATTTCTGAACACTAAGCGTTTAAACACACATATTTCTGAACAATAAGCGTTTAAACACTAATATTTCTGAACAATAAGCGTTTAAACAATCATATTTCTGAACAATAAGCATTTAAACAATCATATTTCTGAACAATAAGTATTTAAACACTCATATTTCTGAACAATAAGCATTTAAACACTCATATTTCTGAGCAATAAGCGTTTAAACACTCATATTTCTGAACACTAAGCGTTTAAACACTAATATTTCTGAGCAATAAGCGTTTAAACACTCATATTTCTGAACAATAAGCGTTTAAACACTCATATTTCTGAACAATAAGCGTTTAAACACTCATATTTCTGAACAATAAGCGTTTAAACACTAATATTTCTGAGCAATAAGCGTTTAAACACTCATATTTCTGAACAATAAGCGTTTAAACACTAATATGTCTGAGCAATAAGCGTTTAAACACTCATATTTCTGAACAATAAGCGTTTAAACACTCATATTTCTGAACAATAAGCGTTTAAACACTAATATTTCTGAGCAATAAGCGTTTAAACAATCATATTTCTGAACACTAAGCGTTTAAACACACATATTTCTGAACAATAAGCGTTTAAACACTCATATTTCTGAACACTAAGCGTTTAAACACTAATATTTCTGAGCAATAAGCGTTTAAACAATCATATTTCTGATCAATAAGCGTTTAAACACTCATATTTCTGAACACTAAACGTTTAAACACTAGTATTTCTGAGCAATAAGCGTTTAAACACTCCTATTTCTGAACAATAAGCGTTTAAACACTAATATTTCTGAACAATAAGCGTTTAAACACTCATATTTCTGAACAATAAGCGTTTAAACACTAATATTTCTGAGCAATAAGCGTTTAAACACTCATATTTCTGAACAATAAGCGTTTAAACACTCATATTTCTGAACAATAAGAGTTTAAACACTAATATTTCTGAGCAATAAGCGTTTAAACAATCATATTTCTGAGCAATAAGCGTTTAAACAATCATATTTCTGAACAATAAGTATTTAAACACTCATATTTCTGAACAACAAGCATTTAAACACTCATATTTCTGAGCAATAAGCGTTTAAACACTCATATTTCTGAACACTAAGCGTTTAAACACTAATATTTCTGAGCAATAAGCGTTTAAACACTCATATTTCTGAACAATAAGCGTTTAAACACTCATATTTCTGAAAAATAAGCGTTTAAACACTCATATTTCTGAACAATAAGCGTTTAAACACTAATATTTCTGAGCAATAAGCGTTTAAACAATCATATTTCTGAACAATAAGCGTTTAAACATTCATATTTCTGAACAATAAACGTTTAAACACTAATATTTCTCAGCAATAAGCGTTTAAACACTCATATTTCTGAACAATAAGCGTTTAAACACTAATATTTCTGAGCAATAAGCATTTAAACACTCATATTTCTGAACAATAAGCGTTTAAACTCTCATATTTCTGAACAATAAGCGTTTAAACACTCATATTTCTGAACAATACGCGTTTAAACACTCATATTTCTGAACACTAAGCGTTTAAACAATCATATTTCTGAGCAATAAGCGCTTAAACAATCATATTTCTGAGCAATAAGCGTTTAAACAATCATATTTCTGAACAATAAGTATTTAAACACTCATATTTCTGAACAATAAGCATTTAAACACTCATATTTCTGAACAATAAGCATTTAAACACTCATATTTCGGAGCAATAAGCGTTTAAACACTCATATTTCTGAACAATAAGCGTTTAAACACTCATATTTCTGAGCAATAAGCGTTTAAACACTCATATTTCTGAACAATAAGCGTTTAAACACTAATATTTCTGAGCAATAAGCGTTTAAACACTCATATTTCTGAACAATAAGCGTTTAAACACTCATATTTCTGAACAATAAGCGTTTAAACACTAATATTTCTGAGCAATAAGCGTTTAAACAATCATATTTCTGAGCAATAAGCGTTTAAACAATCATATTTCTGAACAATAAGTATTTAAACACTCATATTTCTGAACAACAAGCATTTAAACACTCATATTTCTGAGCAATAAGCGTTTAAACACTCATATTTCTGAACACTAAGCGTTTAAACACTAATATTTCTGAGCAATAAGCGTTTAAACACTCATATTTCTGAACAATAAGCGTTTAAACACTCATATTTCTGAAAAATAAGCGTTTAAACACTCATATTTCTGAACAATAAGCGTTTAAACACTAATATTTCTGACCAATAAGCGTTTAAACACTCATATTTCTGAACAATAAGCGTTTAAACACTCATATTTCTGAACAATAAGCGTTTAAACACTCATATTTCTGGACACTAAACGTTTAAACACTAATATTTCTGAGCAATAAGCGTTTAAACACTCATATTTCTGAACAATAAGCGTTTAAACACTAATATTTCTGAGCAATAAGCGTTTAAACACTCATATTTCTGAACACTAAGCGTTTAAACACACATATTTCTGAACAATAAGCGTTTAAACACTAATATTTCTGAACAATAAGCGTTTAAACAATCATATTTCTGAACAATAAGCATTTAAACAATCATATTTCTGAACAATAAGTATTTAAACACTCATATTTCTGAACAATAAGCATTTAAACACTCATATTTCTGAGCAATAAGCGTTTAAACACTCATATTTCTGAACACTAAGCGTTTAAACACTAATATTTCTGAGCAATAAGCGTTTAAACACTCATATTTCTGAACAATAAGCGTTTAAACACTCATATTTCTGAACAATAAGCGTTTAAACACTCATATTTCTGAACAATAAGCGTTTAAACACTCATATTTCTGAACAATAAGCGTTTAAACACTAATATGTCTGAGCAATAAGCGTTTAAACACTCATATTTCTGAAAAATAAGCGTTTAAACACTCATATTTCTGAACACTAAGCGTTTAAACACTAATATTTCTGAGCAATAAGCGTTTAAACAATCATATTTCTGATCAATAAGCGTTTAAACACTCATATTTCTGAACACTAAACGTTTAAACACTAGTATTTCTGAGCAATAAGCGTTTAAACACTCCTATTTCTGAACAATAAGCGTTTAAACACTAATATTTCTGAACAATAAGCGTTTAAACACTCATATTTCTGAACAATAAGCGTTTAAACACTCATATTTCTGGACACTAAACGTTTAAACACTAATATTTCTGAGCAATAAGCGTTTAAACACTCATATTTCTGAACAATAAGCGTTTAAACACTAATATTTCTGAGCAATAAGCGTTTAAACACTCATATTTCTGAACACTAAGCGTTTAAACACACATATTTCTGAACAATAAGCGTTTAAACACTCATATTTCTGAACAATAAGCGTTTAAACACTAATATGTCTGAGCAATAAGCGTTTAAACACTCATATTTCTGAACAATAAGCGTTTAAACACTCATATTTCTGAACACTAAGCGTTTAAACACTAATATTTCTGAGCAATAAGCGTTTAAACAATCATATTTCTGATCAATAAGCGTTTAAACACTCATATTTCTGAACACTAAACGTTTAAACACTAGTATTTCTGAGCAATAAGCGTTTAAACACTCCTATTTCTGAACAATAAGCGTTTAAACACTAATATTTCTGAACAATAAGCGTTTAAACACTCATATTTCTGAACAATAAGCGTTTAAACACTAATATTTCTGAGCAATAAGCGTTTAAACACTCATATTTCTGAACAATAAGCGTTTAAACACTCATATTTCTGAACAATAAGAGTTTAAACACTAATATTTCTGAGCAATAAGCGTTTAAACAATCATATTTCTGAGCAATAAGCGTTTAAACAATCATATTTCTGAACAATAAGTATTTAAACACTCATATTTCTGAACAACAAGCATTTAAACACTCATATTTCTGAGCAATAAGCGTTTAAACACTCATATTTCTGAACACTAAGCGTTTAAACACTAATATTTCTGAGCAATAAGCGTTTAAACACTCATATTTCTGAACAATAAGCGTTTAAACACTCATATTTCTGAAAAATAAGCGTTTAAACACTCATATTTCTGAACAATAAGCGTTTAAACACTAATATATCTGACCAATAAGCGTTTAAACACTCATATTTCTGAACAATAAGCGTTTAAACACTCATATTTCTGAACAATAAGCGTTTAAACACTCATATTTCTGAACACTAAACGTTTAAACACTAATATTTCTGAGCAATAAGCGTTTAAACACTCATATTTCTGAACAATAAGCGTTTAAACACTAATATTTCTGAGCAATAAGCGTTTAAACACTCATATTTCTAAACAATACGCGTTTAAACACTCATATTTCTGAACACTAAGCGTTTAAACAATCATATTTCAGAGCAATAAGCGCTTAAACAATCATATTTCTGAGCAATAAGCGTTTAAACAATCATATTTCTGAACAATAAGTATTTAAACACTCATATTTCTGAACAATAAGCATTTAAACACTCATATTTCTGAGCAATAAGCGTTTAAACACTCATATTTCTGAACACTAAGCGTTTAAACACTAATATTTCTGAGCAATAAGCGTTTAAACACTCATATTTCTGAACAATAGGCGTTTAAACACTCATATTTCTGAACAATAAGCGTTTAAACACTCATATTTCTGAACAATAAGCGTTTAAACACTAATATTTCTGAGCAATAAGCGTTTAAACACTCATATTTCTGAACAATAAGCGTTTAAACACTAATATGTCTGAGCAATAAGCGTTTAAACACTCATATTTCTGAACAATAAGCGTTTAAACACTCATATTTCTGAACACTAAGCGTTTAAACACTAATATTTCTGAGCAATAAGCGTTTAAACAATCATATTTCTGATCAATAAGCGTTTAAACACTCATATTTCTGAACACTAAACGTTTAAACACTAGTATTTCTGAGCAATAAGCGTTTAAACACTCCTATTTCTGAACAATAAGCGTTTAAACACTAATATTTCTGAACAATAAGCGTTTAAACACTCATATTTCTGAACAATAAGCGTTTAAACACTAATATTTCTGAGCAATAAGCGTTTAAACACTCATATTTCTGAACAATAAGCGTTTAAACACTCATATTTCTGAACAATAAGAGTTTAAACACTAATATTTCTGAGCAATAAGCGTTTAAACAATCATATTTCTGAGCAATAAGCGTTTAAACAATCATATTTCTGAACAATAAGTATTTAAACACTCATATTTCTGAACAACAAGCATTTAAACACTCATATTTCTGAGCAATAAGCGTTTAAACACTCATATTTCTGAACACTAAGCGTTTAAACACTAATATTTCTGAGCAATAAGCGTTTAAACACTCATATTTCTGAACAATAAGCGTTTAAACACTCATATTTCTGAAAAATAAGCGTTTAAACACTCATATTTCTGAACAATAAGCGTTTAAACACTAATATATCTGACCAATAAGCGTTTAAACACTCATATTTCTGAACAATAAGCGTTTAAACACTCATATTTCTGAACAATAAGCGTTTAAACACTCATATTTCTGAACACTAAACGTTTAAACACTAATATTTCTGAGCAATAAGCGTTTAAACACTCATATTTCTGAACAATAAGCGTTTAAACACTAATATTTCTGAGCAATAAGCGTTTAAACACTCATATTTCTGAGCAATAAGCGTTTAAACAATCATATTTCTGAACAATAAGTATTTAAACACTCATATTTCTGAACAATAAGCATTTAAACACTCATATTTCTGAGCAATAAGCGTTTAAACACTCATATTTCTGAACACTAAGCGTTTAAACACTAATATTTCTGAGCAATAAGCGTTTAAACACTCATATTTCTGAACAATAGGCGTTTAAACACTCATATTTCTGAACAATAAGCGTTTAAACACTCATATTTCTGAACAATAAGCGTTTAAACACTAATATTTCTGAGCAATAAGCGTTTAAACACTCATATTTCTGAACAATAAGCGTTTAAACACTCATATTTCTGAACAATAAGCGTTTAAACACTAATATTTCTGAGCAATAAGCCTTTAAACACTCATATTTCTGAACACTAAGCATTTAAACACTCATATTTCTGAACAATAAGCGTTTAAACACTAATATTTCTGAGCAATAAGATTTTAAACAATCATATTTCTGAACAATAAGCGTTTAAACACTCATATTTCTGAACACTAAACGTTTAAACACTAGTATTTCTGAGCAATAAGCGTTTAAACACTCATATTTCTGAACAGTAAGCGTTTAAACACTAATATTTCTGAACAATAAGCGTTTAAACACTCATATTTTTGAACAATAAGCGTTTAAACACTAATATTTCTGAGCAATAAGCGTTTAAACACTCACATTTCTGAACAATAAGAGTTTAAACACTCATATTTCTGAACAATAAGCGTTTAAACACTAATATTTCTGAGCAATAAGCGTTTAAACAATCATATTTCTGAGCAATAAGAGTTTAAACAATCATATTTCTGAACAATAAGTATTTAAACACTCATATTTCTGAACAACAAGCATTTAAACACTCATATTTCTGAACACTAAGCGTTTAAACACTAATATTTCTGAGCAATAAGCGTTTAAACACTCATATTTCTGAACAATAAGCGTTTAAACACTCATATTTCTGAACAATAAGCGTTTAAACACTAATATTTCTGAGCAATAAGCGTTTAAACAATCATATTTCTGAGCAATAAGCGTTTAAACACTCATATTTCTGAACACTAAGCGTTTAAACAATAATATTTCTGAGCAATAAGCGTTTAAACACTCATATTTCTGAACAATAAGCGTTTAAACACTAATATTTCTGAGCAATAAGAGTTTAAACACTCATATTTCTGAGGAATAAGCGTTTAAACACTCATATTTCTGAGCAATAAGCGTTTAAACACTCATATTTCTGAACAATAAGCGTTTAAACACTCATATTTCTGAACAGTAAGCGTTTAAACACTCATATTTCTGAACAATAAGCGTTTAAACACTAATATTTCTGAGCAATAAGCGTTTAAACACTAATATTTCTGAGCAATAAGCGTTAAAACACTCATATTTCTGAACAATAAGCGTTTAAACACTAATATTTCTGAGCAATAAGCATTTAAACACTCATATTTCTGAACAATAAGCGTTTAAACACTCATATTTCTGAACAATAAGCGTTTAAACACTCATATTTCTGAACACCAAACGTTTAAACACTAATATTTCTGAGCAATAAGCGTTTAAACACTCATATTTCTGAACAATAAGCGTTTAAACACTAATATTTCTGAGCAATAAGCGTTTAAACACTCATATTTCTGAACAATAAGCGTTTAAACACTCATATTTCTGAACAATAAGCGTTTAAACACTAATATTTCTGAGCAATAAGCGTTTAAACAATCATATTTCTGAGCAATAAGCGTTTAAACACTCATATTTCTGAACACTAAGCGTTTAAACACTAATATTTCTGAGCAATAAGCGTTTAAACACTCATATTTCTGAACAATAAGCGTTTAAACACTAATATTTCTGAGCAATAAGCGTTTAAACACTCATATTTCTCAACAATAAGCGTTTAAACACTCATATTTCTGAACAATAAGCGTTTAAACACTAATATTTCTGAACAATAAGCGTTTAAACACTAATATTTCTGAGCAATAAGCGTTTAAACACTCATATTTCTGAGCAATAAGCGTTTAAACACTCATATTGCTGAACATTAAGCATTTAAACACTCATATTTCTGAACAATAAGCGTTTAAACACTAATATTTCTGAGCAATAACCGTTTAAACACTAATATTTCTGAGCAATAAGCGTTTAAACACTAATATTTCTGAGCAATAAGCGTTTAAACACTAATATTTCTGAGCAATAAGCGTTTAAACACTCATATTTCTGAACAATAAGCGTTTAAACACTAATATTTCTGAGCAATAAGCGTTTAAACACTCATATGTCTGAACAATAAGCGTTTAAACACTCATATTTCTGAACAATAAGCGTTTAAACACTAATATTTCTGAGCAATAAGCGTTTAAACAATCATATTTCTGAGCAGTAAGCGTTTAAACGCTCATATTTCTGAACACTAAGCGTTTAAGAAATCATATGAACAATAAGCGTTTAAACACTAATATTTCTGAGCAATAAGCGTTTAAACACTCATATTTCTGAGCAATAAGCGTTTAAACACTCATATTGCTGAACATTAAGCATTTAAACACTCATATTTCTGAACAATAAGCGTTTAAACACTAATATTTCTGAGCAATAACCGTTTAAACACTAATATTTCTGAGCAATAAGCGTTTAAACACTAATATTTCTGAGCAATAAGCGTTTAAACACTAATATTTCTGAGCAATAAGCGTTTAAACACTCATATTTCTGAACAATAAGCGTTTAAACACTAATATTTCTGAGCAATAAGCGTTTAAACACTCATATGTCTGAACAATAAGCGTTTAAACACTCATATTTCTGAACAATAAGCGTTTAAACACTAATATTTCTGAGCAATAAGCGTTTAAACAATCATATTTCTGAGCAGTAAGCGTTTAAACGCACATATTTCTGAACACTAAGCGTTTAAGAAATCATATTTCTGAACAATAAGCGTTTAAACACTCATATTTCTGAACACTAAACGTTTAAACACTAATATTTCTGAGCAATAAGCGTCTAAACACTCATATTTCTGAACAATAAGCGTTTAAACACTAATATTTCTGAGCAATAATCGTTTAAACACTCATATTTCTGAACAATAAGCGTTTAAACACTAATATTTCTGAGCAATAAGCGTTTAAACACTAATATTTCTGAGCAATAAGCGTTAAAACACTCATATTTCTGAACAATAAGCGTTTAAACACTAATATTTCTGAGCAATAAGCATTTAAACACTCATATTTCTGAACAATAAGCGTTTAAACACTCATATTTCTGAACAATAAGCGTTTAAACACTAATATTTCTGAGCAATAAAATAAGCCTTTAAACACTCATATTTCTGAACACTAAGCATTTAAACACTCATATTTCTGAACACTAAGCGTTTAAACACTAATATTTCTGAGCAATAAGCGTTTAAACAATCATATTTCTGAACAATAAGCTTTTAAACACTCATATTTCTGAACACTAAACGTCTAAACACTAGTATTTCTGAGCAATAAGCGTTTAAACAATCATATTTCTGAGCAATAAGCGTTTAAACACTCATATTTCTGAACACTAAGCGTTTAAACACAAATATTTCTGAGCAATAAGCGTTTAAACACTCATATTTCTGAACAATAAGCGTTTAAACACTCATATTTCTGAGCAATAAGCGTTTAAACACTCATATTTCTGAGCAATAACCGTTTAAACACTAATATTTCTGAGCTATAAGCGTTTAAACACTAATATTTCTGAGCAATAAGCGTTTAAACAATCATATTTCTGAGCAATAAGCGTTTAAACACTCATATTTCTGAACATTAAGCATTTAAACAATCATATTTCTGAACACTAAACGTTTAAACACTAATATTTCTGAGCAGTAAGCGTTTAAACACTCATATTTCTGAACAATAAGCGTTTAAACACTAATATTTCTGAGCAATAATATTTCTGAACAATAAGTATTTAAACACTCATATTTCTGAACAACAAGCATTTAAACACTCATATTTCTGAGCAATAAGCGTTTAAACACTCATATTTCTGAACACTAAGCGTTTAAACACTAATATTTCTGAGCAATAAGCGTTTAAACACACATATTTCTGAACAATAAGCGTTTAAACACTAATATTTCTGAACAATAAGCGTTTAAACACTCACATTTCTGAACAATAAGCGTTTAAACACTAATATTTCTGACCAATAAGCGTTTAAACACACATATTTCTGAACAATAAGCGTTTAAACACTCATATTTCTGAACAATAAGCGTTTAAACACTCATATTTCTGAACACTAAACGTTTAAACACTAATATTTCTGATCAATAAGCGTTTAAACACTCATATTTCTGAACAATAAGCGTTTAAACACTAATATTTCTGAGCAATAAGCGTTTAAACACTCATATTTCTTAACACTAAGCGTTTAAACACACATATTTCTGAACAATAAGCGTTTAAACAATCATATTTCTGAACAATAAGCATTTAAACAATCATATTTCTGAACAATAAGTATTTAAACATATTTCTGAACAATAAGCATTTAAACACTCATATTTCTGAGCAATAAGTGTTTAAACACTCATATTTCTGAACAATAAGCGTTTAAACACTAATATTTCTGAGCAATAAGCGTTTAAACACTCATATTTCTGAACAATAAGCGTTTAAACACTCATATTTCTGAACAATAAGCGTTTAAACACTCATATTTCTGAACAATAAGCGTTTAAACACTAATATTTCTGAGCAATAAGCGTTTAAACACTCATATTTCTGAACAATAAGCGTTTAAACACTCATATTTCTGAACAATAAGCGTTTAAACAATCATATTTCTGAGCAATAAGCGTTTATACAATCATATTTCTGAACAATAAGCGTTTAAACACTCATATTTCTGAACACTAAGCGTTTAAACACTTATATTTCTGAACAATAAGCGTTTAAACGCTAATATTTCTGAGCAATAAGCGTTTAAACACTAATATTTCTGAGCAATAAGCGTTTAAACACTCATATTTCTGAACAATAAGCGTTTAAACACTCATATTTCTGAACAATAAGCGTTTAAACACTCATATTTCTGAACAATAAGCGTTTAAACACTAATATTTCTGAGCAATAAGTGTTTAAACACTCATATTTCTGAACAATACGCGTTTAAACACTCATATTTCTGAACAATAAGCGTTTAAACACTAATATTTCTGAGCAATAAGCGTTTAAACAATCATATTTCTGAACAATAAGCGTTTAAACACTCATATTTCTGAACAATAAACGTTTAAACACTAATATTTCTCAGCAATAAGCGTTTAAACACTCATATTTCTGAACAATAAGCGTTTAAACACGAATATTTCTGAGCAATAAGCGTTTAAACACTCATATTTCTGAACAATAAGCGTTTAAACACTCATATTTCTGAACAATAAGCGTTTAAACACTAATATTTCTGAGCAATAAGCGTTTAAACAATCATATTTCTGAGCAATAAGCGTTTAAACACTCATATTTCTGAACACTAAGCGTTTAAACACTAATATTTCTGAGCAATAAGCGTTTAAACAATCATATTTCTGAACAATAAGCGTTTAAACACTCATATTTCTGAACACTAAACGTTTAAACTCTAATATTTCTGAGCAGTAAGCGTTTAAACACTCATATTTCTGAACAATAAGCGTTTAAACACTAATATTTCTGAGCAATAAGCGTTTAAACACTCATATTTCTGAACAATAAGCGTTTAAACACTCATATTTCTGAACAATAAGCGTTTAAACACTAATATTTCTGAGCAATAAGCGTTTAAACAATCATATTTCTGAGCAATAAGCGTTTAAACACTCATATTTCTGAACACTAAGCGTTTAAACACAAATATTTCTGAGCAATAAGCGTTTAAACACTCATATTTCTGAACAATAAGCGTTTAAACACTCATATTTCTGAGCAATAAGCGTTTAAACACTCATATTTCTGAGCAATAACCGTTTAAACACTAATATTTCTGAGCTATAAGCGTTTAAACACTAATATTTCTGAGCAATAAGCGTTTAAACAATCATATTTCTGAGCAATAAGCGTTTAAACACTCATATTTCTGAACATTAAGCATTTAAACAATCATATTTCTGAGCAATAAGCGTTTAAACACTTATATTTCTGAACAATAAGCGTTTAAACACTAATATTTCTGAGCAATAAGCGTTTAAACACTCATATGTCTGAACAATAAGCGTTTAAACACTCATATTTCTGAACAATAAGCGTTTAAACACTAATATTTCTGAGCAATAAGCGTTTAAACAATCATATTTCTGAGCAGTAAGCGTTTAAACACTCATATTTCTGAACACTAAGCGTTTAAACAATCATATTTCTGAACAATAGGCGTTTAAACACTCATATTTCTGAACACCAAACGTTTAAACACTAATATTTCTGAGCAATAAGCGTTTAAACACTCATATTTCTGAACAATAAGCGTTTAAACACTAATATTTCTGAGCAATAAGCGTTTAAACACTCATATTTCTGAACAATAAGCGTTTAAACACTCATATTTCTGAACAATAAGCGTTTAAACACTAATATTTCTGAGCAATAAGCGTTTAAACAATCATATTTCTGAGCAATAAGCGTTTAAACACTCATATTTCTGAACACTAAGCGTTTAAACACTAATATTTCTGAGCAATAAGCGTTTAAACACTCATATTTCTGAACAATAAGCGTTTAAACACTAATATTTCTGAGCAATAAGCGTTTAAACACTCATATTTCTCAACAATAAGCGTTTAAACACTCATATTTCTGAACAATAAGCGTTTAAACACTAATATTTCTGAACAATAAGCGTTTAAACACTAATATTTCTGAGCAATAAGCGTTTAAACACTCATATTTCTGAGCAATAAGCGTTTAAACACTCATATTTCTGAACAATAGGCGTTTAAACACTCATATTTCTGAACACCAAACGTTTAAACACTAATATTTCTGAGCAATAAGCGTTTAAACACTCATATTTCTGAACAATAAGCGTTTAAACACTAATATTTCTGAGCAATAAGCGTTTAAACACTCATATTTCTGAACAATAAGCGTTTAAACACTCATATTTCTGAACAATAAGCGTTTAAACACTAATATTTCTGAGCAATAAGCGTTTAAACAATCATATTTCTGAGCAATAAGCGTTTAAACACTCATATTTCTGAACACTAAGCGTTTAAACACTAATATTTCTGAGCAATAAGCGTTTAAACACTCATATTTCTGAACAATAAGCGTTTAAACACTAATATTTCTGAGCAATAAGCGTTTAAACACTCATATTTCTCAACAATAAGCGTTTAAACACTCATATTTCTGAACAATAAGCGTTTAAACACTAATATTTCTGAACAATAAGCGTTTAAACACTAATATTTCTGAGCAATAAGCGTTTAAACACTCATATTTCTGAGCAATAAGCGTTTAAACACTCATATTGCAGAACATTAAGCATTTAAACACTCATATTTCTGAACAATAAGCGTTTAAACACTAATATTTCTGAGCAATAACCGTTTAAACACTAATATTTCTGAGCAATAGGTTAGGTTAGGTTACGTGGGTTGGTCGCAAGTTAGCGAGTTCACTCGGAGGCCTTGCGGCCCATTGTGGTACCCTTAGAAGTACTATTCCCTTATGCTGAAAATGTCATACATAAAGTGAGAATAGTTTCCCTCCCTAGTTTCGTCTATTATGTGATTTCTGTGGTCCCTATGGGAACCAGCCGGTACTTCTAATAAACCCAATCATATTCACTAGTGACACATCTCTGAGACAGTCCAGATCATGGAAAAGAGCTCTACCAAGATGTAGTAGTCTATGCTCTTGTAAGGCTGGGCATTCACATAGAAGGTGCTGTACCGATTCCTGCTCCTCTTCATTTAAACATCTTCTACAATAGCCATAACGTGGGTAACCCATACGTTCCGACATATGTCCAATCATGCAGTGCCCAGTAATTATACCCGTGAGAAGTCTAATCGAATTCCTACTAAGAGACAAAAGAGTCTTAGTTCTATCCTCTGTCAGATTGGGCCAGAGCATTCTGGATATTCTACAAGTGATGATATTTGACCACCTGAGTTCCGTCTCGCTCAAAGCCCATTCATCTATCAATTTTGATACTGTCACCAAGGGAGTGTGAATATCCCTTTGCGCAAGAGATACGTCCAGGGACGACCCGTTGGTTGCGCACTCATCAGATACTTCATTTCCCCGGATGCCCGCATGTCCTGGAACCCATATCAACTCCACGTGATGTTGTGTCAGTTGTGCCAGTGATTTGATACAATTGAGAAGACATTTCGACCTAATCACGTTGGAGTTAAGAGCCTTGATTGATGCCAGGCTGTCCAAGTAGATATGTATGGTCGAATTTTCGAGATTCAGTTCCCGGATTCTTCTCGCGGCTGTATCAATAGCATAAATCTCTGCCTGGAAAACCGTGCAGGTATCGGGTAATCGAAGAGACATCAAAAGGTCCAGCTCATCTGAGAAGATTCCCGAGCCCGTGCCTCTTTCTGTCTTTGAACCATCAGTATAGATTGAGATCACGTCATCTCTTAGGACAGAGTTCGCGGCCCAATCATCCCTTGTCGGTATTCTGATCCTAAATGTTCTATCAAAATTCGGTGTGGATATTATATAATCCGTTTCCCTCCCTATGATTGGCCTGCCTATCTTTTGTAGGATGGTGCCATGACCAATACGATCATGCTTCAGTCCGCTCGACTGTTTGAGTCGTAGAGCAGACTTAGCAGAAATGCATTTGATATATATATCAAGGGGAGTTATATTTAGCATCGTCTCTAGACTGGCCTGAGGTGTGGAATTCATAGAGCCAGTAATTGCAAGACATGCTAATCTTTGTACCTTGTTTAGAATAGAGAGGTGAGTCTTAGTGTCCACCACTCTCCACCAAACAAGAGCCCCATAGGTCAAAATAGGTCTTATGACCGCGGTGTACATCCAGTGTACAATGTATGGTTTAA
The DNA here is from genome assembly GCF_958450345.1 of Calliphora vicina. Lineage (NCBI taxonomy): Eukaryota > Metazoa > Arthropoda > Insecta > Diptera > Calliphoridae > Calliphora > Calliphora vicina. The sequence goes on from NW_027052672.1 coordinate 138,139, forward strand.
GACCCCATCTCTTCCCAAAGGTTTTCTTGCATATATAGAAGGCACATAATGCCTTCTTCATTCGACTCTCAGCATTACGTTTCCACGAGAGCTTAGAGTCCAAAATTACGCCAAGATATTTGGCTTCGCTTGAAAACTTCAGAAAAGTACCATCCAGTCGTGGAGGTTTAAATTCTGGAGTTTTATATCTCCTGGTGAAAAGAACCAGTTCGGTCTTGGCAGGGTTAACACCCAAACCGTTTTCCTTGGCCCATGATAGCAGAACGCTGAGCGCTGATTCCATGAGTTCACTTATTGTGGGAAGAAACTTCCCTTGAATAAGAAGCACAACGTCGTCAGCATATGCGACTACTTTGGTACCTATCCTACTGAGCCTGAAAAGGATTTTATTTACGACAAGATTCCACAGAAGTGGAGAGATGACCCCACCTTGTGGTGTGCCTCTTGTCACAACTTTCCTTGTCCTACCAATACCCATATTAGAGTTAATGGCCCTGCTCCTAAGCATATTTTCTGTCCAATTCCTTATCCGCTGATCAACACATAAGTCACCCAGTGCATCAACTATTGCGGATATGTTCACATTATTAAACGCACCCTCTATATCCAAGAAAGATGCCATAACATATTCCTTCTTGTCAAGTGTCCCCTCTATAGTTCCGACAACGTCATGCAAGGCTGTCTCCACCGACCTGCCTTTAAGGTATGCGTGCTGTGCCCTACAGAAATTATCAGGGGAGAGGATGTTCCTGACGTGGATATCGACCAATCTTTCCAATGTTTTCAATAAAAACGATGACAGACTGATCGGTCTATAGTCCTTTGCGGTACTGTGGTTTACCTTTCCCGCTTTGGGGATAAATACCACTGTAACCTCTCTCCATTCTTTAGGAATGTATCCTGTTTCCAGGCTGTACCTAAATATCATTATAAGCCATGGCATGATGGTTGAAATCGATTTTTGGAGTAACGCTGGGAATATGCCATCTGGCCCTGGTGATTTATAGGGCTTAAAAGATGACACCGCCCACGAGATTTTCTCCACGCTAACAATGGATCTAACTAATTCACTTATGTGGATTTGAGAAGCTGCAAGATGCTCCGAAGCGGATACCTCATTTTCATCATCCCTGCAACCCGGAAAGTGTGTCTCCATTAGCAGTTCCAAAGTTTCGATACTACTTTCAGTAAAGTTACCATCCGGTTTCATCAGGAATCCAGGCGTACCAGGATCCTTGGATAGTACCTTTCGTAGACGCGATGCCTCCGTGGTATTCTCCAGTTCCCCACAGAAACGCTCCCAAGATTCCCTCTTTGCCCGTCTGGTTTCCCTCTTGAAAGTGTTGAAGCTTTGACGATAATCGTCCCAGCTTAACAAGTCTTGGTCCCTCTTCGCCTTATTAAAAAGTTTTCTACATTCCTTTCTTAGCTGCATTAGTCTAGGATTCCACCATGGTTGCCGGAATTTCCTAGGTCCCTGCCGCTCCCTACACGAAGCATAGTAGGCTTCCCTTAATGACCTGGATAGAAAATCCACCGAGTCGTCCAAGTCCCGTGTACCATTTAATCTATCCATTGCTGGATGTGGTATGGTGTCACTAAGATTACAGAAATTGACCCAGTCGGTTTTCCTAGGATTTCTAAAGGGTTTTTCCCTATCCAGTGTAAGCTGTATCGTAAACACTATCCTGTGGTGATCGGAGAATGAGCACTCGAGTGAAACTCTCCAATCAAGAATTCTAACTGAGTCAGTGTTCCCTACCAAAGTAATATCAATGACCTGCTCCCTGATCCTATTGAAGAACGTTGGTATATTACCCCTATTGCAAACACTTAGGTTAGTAGATAGAAGGTATTGAAGTAAACACTCACCCCTGTCATTTATATCCGAGCTCCCCCACAGAGTATGATGGGCATTAGCATCACATCCTATGATGAGATCATGGCCCCTTGTGTTACACCAGTCTACAAGTGTGCGTACGGCACGTGAGGGCGGATTAGCTTCGTCGTATGGTAGGTACGCAGATGATATGATTAGGGTTGGTAACCCTTGTCGCTCTAGTGCAACTACCGTTAAATCACCAGAACTGTAATTAGATAGAAGGAAAACCTTAATGTCTTTCCTGACCAAAATACAGCTCCTTACTTTACCTTCAGGGTTCGGAGAAAGGAGCACATAGTTTCGTGACCGGACGCCTCGAACTTTACTGGCTACAAGCCAGGGTTCTTGGATTAAGGCCACGTGGATAGCTTCCTTCTCCATGAAGCGCAGCAAATCGTCCGATGCTGCTTCGGAGTGGTGCAGATTAATCTGTACCACTCTCAGGCCGCTTGGGTTCATCATTGCGCTTCACCGCGGGCAAGATCAACCGGAGTTGGTTTAGCCCGTACTTGATGACGCCTTGCGAAGAACGCAGGAGTCGGAGGGATTCTGAACCAATTTTGATCCAGAGATCCTTGCCTTCTCCTTTGTCCCTAGAGCGTCCTCGTTCAATCGTCCAGTCCTCTGTACCAAGTTCCTTGTTCTGACGCTTTATAAGTGTTAGCGTGGCTTCGTCCTCCAAAAGGGGAGGAGGGACCCACACTCTCACCGTCGTACGAAAAGGTACTTGATCCAGTGGGACGATTTCGATTCTTGCGTTGGGCCAGAGTTCGCCAACTCCTCGGATACAGTTACTAAGAAAGCCTAGAGCCTTCTCGTTACCGCACCCGATGATCTTGACACCCTTTAACCATTTAACCTTCGAATGCAGTGAAGGAATCATCCTCACTGCGTGCGAGTTCGTCCACTAGTGCCCGCAAGATCTTCTCCTCCAGAAGCAGCCATCTGTCCGTAGTCATTTTCCCATCAGGTTGACTACGATCTATGATGGCTACTTGTAGCTCAGGTGCTGATGTTAAGCTAGTTGATGGTTTCAGCCGCTTACCCTCAGACACCTGCGTTTCACCTGACCTTTGCCGCTTAATACTAGGCCTGCTTGCTGTACCTTTGGAAGCCGTCGCGGTTCCTCGAGTAGAGGAGATTGCGGACAGCACCTTGGGTGTTGTGCTAGCAGACTTCGTCGTGCCGCATTGGTCATCACCTCTCTTTGGCCCCGACGTGGCCCTCTTTGATGTAGATGGGCGTACGTCAAGATCCTCCGAGACGGTGATCGTGTTCGGTCCAGTGCTGGCATGGGGCACATGTTTAGATGTGATCACCTGCCTGCTCTGGTTTGGTTCGGTCGTAGTCTTGGCTGGCCTTACCTCCACAACAGTAGTATTTAGCATGGCCTCATACTTCTGTATGTGGTAGGTATGTTTACGCCGCAAACGCTTTTCCCTGGTGGTCAAAGACGCGGGATCTCGCGAGTCCAACGTCCTGACATACCGGAGAGAGCGTTTGTAGCCCGCCAACCTTTTCCGTTCGTCCTGTTCTGAGTCCTGTTTCCTGTTTTTCTGTTCTGTGTCTCCCTTTGCAGGGTCATGGGCCTCCGGATGTACGTCTTCATTCGCTTTTAGCGGCTCGGAGGACACCATGAGTAAGTCCTCCTCATCAGTCTCATAAAGGTTTAACCCTTTCAGACCTGAGAGGTTGTCGTCGCTGTCGTCCAAAGTCACTCTTTCCTGTCTAGTCAAAAAACTATTCGTTTTATTTACCCCAGTAGCATCACCGACTACCAGACCCGGGGTATTCGTCGCAGTCACAGTAGCTCCAGTGGCACTCAGACCTGTGGCTTCCGCCTGAGTACTCACGTTACCCTTGGAGATTTTAGCACCCTCGACCAAGGACATAGGGCCGTCGTTTGAAACTGACATTTCATGGGGGGGGGTTTGGCAGTTTATACCTCTACCATAGGTAAGAAAAAGACACTGCCGCTCCACTGGAGTCAGACGCAGACCAGGATGCCGCTCAATGTGAGACAGACGCATCCTGGATTTGAGTTTTCACCAAAAACATTCGGACTGACAGAACCAGATTGTAATTTCCAGCCGCCCTTAACATAGGGAACAGACGCTAGCAGGTACGGTTATGTTGCCTAGGTAACCCAAACCACAGTCCCGGACCGACATCAGAAAATGCAGACAGAGGAAATTGGTAGCCGCCCTAACTAAGGGAACAGGCGCTACCAAGTTGAGGTCGTGATCGCTAGGCGACCGAAGATGGTCATTTACCCCACAGCCGCTCTTAACATAGAGGACAGACGCTGTGAGGTATGGGGAGGGTAGTTCTTAGATCACATCCTTAGGATGCTTAAGCCCCTGCACCGTGCCCGAAGACTCAAGGTGACTACCCGCAGCAGGGGTTCTGAGCAATAAGCGTTTAAACACTAATATTTCTGAGCAATAAGCGTTTAAACAATCATATTTCTGAGCAATAAGCGTTTAAACACTCATATTTCTGAACACTAAGCATTTAAACACTAATATTTCTGAGCAATAAGCGTTTAAACACTCATATTTCTGAACAATAAGCGTTTAAACACTAATATTTCTGAGCAATAAGCGTTTAAACACTCATATGTCTGAACAATAAGCGTTTAAACACTCATATTTCTGAACAATAAGCGTTTAAACACTAATATTTCTGAGCAATAAGCGTTTAAACAATCATATTTCTGAGCAGTAAGCGTTTAAACGCTCATATTTCTGAACACTAATCGTTTAAGAAATCATATTTCTGAACAATAAGCGTTTAAACACTCATATTTCTGAACACTAAACGTTTAAACACTAATATTTCTGAGCAATAAGCGTCTAAACACTCATATTTCTGAACAATAAGCGTTTAAACACTAATATTTCTGAGCAATAATCGTTTAAACACTCATATTTCTGAACAATAAGCGTTTAAACACTAATATTTCTGAGCAATAAGCGTTTAAACAATCATATTTCTGAGCAATAAGCGTTTAAACACTCATATTTCTGAACACTAAGCGTTTGAACACTAATATTTCTGAGCAATAAGCGTTTAAACACTCATATTTCTGAACAATAAGCGTTTAAACACTAATATTTCTGAGCAATAAGCGTTTAAACACTCATATTTCTCAACAATAAGCGTTTAAACACTCATATTTCTGAACAATAAGCGTTTAAACACTAATATTTCTGAGCAATAAGCGTTTAAACAATCATATTTCTGAACAATAAGTATTTAAACACTCATATTTCTGAACAATAAGCATTTAAACACTCATATTTCTGAGCAATAAGCGTTTAAACACTCATATTTCTGAACACTAAGCGTTTAAACACTAATATTTCTGAGCAATAAGCGTTTAAACACTCATATTTCTGAACAATAAGCGTTTAAACACTCATATTTCTGAACAATAAGCGTTTAAACAGTCATATTTCTGAACAATAAGCGTTTAAACACTCATATTTCTGAACAATAAGCGTTTAAACACTAATATTTCAAAATCGTATAAAAACTTGTCAATTAAACTTCTGTATGACATTTTCTTTAAAAATATGTTCCTCCTCCTAATTCTGTCTTGTCTTCTCATCTTGAACTGATATTAATTTATTCCTTACAGGTGTTTAAATAAATTGTTAATAGGAATAAATTTATTTACAACAAGTGTTTTTTTTTTTAAATTTACATGAATGTGCAAGCTGAATACGAGTCAAGATTGAACATGTTCAATTTTCAACTATGTTTTAAATTTTATAATATTATGCATACTAAATTTATCTAAAACATGAATGAGCATGCTCAGAAACTAAATATTTATTATAATTATAAATTCAAATCACGAAAGGATCGACGAAATGAATTATGCACACGTGCGAGTTTATTTGCTGTAGATGGGATAAAAAAAGGGACAAATGCATATTGTGTCAAGTGTAATAAACCAAAACATGAAAATAAAAAATAAGCCACAAGACATTTATGATCGGCTGTTCGTCCTCTGTTTTATGTCGAAGGAAAACCACAAGACATTTATGATCACCTTTCTTACCAAACTCTAAAATAAATGAAAGGTCAACGTATTGAATTAGAAAGAAAAAGGGTTTATGTTGGGATTCATTAAATTTTACAATACATTTAGCAGGTTGAAAATGATCGCTGTGAAAAAGTCAACTACACACAAAAAGATTGTATATGTTTATTTTTTTTTTATTTATTTTCCTACCTAATTTTACTTATTATTTTAAATACTATTTACTAGAGATTTATGATTTCCTTTGTTAAAAAAGAAAAAAGGTTCAATGCCAATCTTTATAATTAGAAAAGAGTACACACAAAAAGATTGTATATGTGTTTTCTTTATTTTCCTACCTAATTTTAACTTATTAAAAGTGAAACAGTAATATATTTGGGGCATTTCACGTCAAGTGAACCAACTTTTGAAATCGATGTCTTCCGATCGCGATGAAATTTGCACCAATGTTAGTTCTATTGGATAGTAATTCGGACACCATTTTTCAACAAGATCGGTCAAGAACTCTCTGAGTTATAGGAGGTCAAAATTTGACATTTTGGCCAAACAGGTGTTTTTTTTATCCATATAACTTATTACCTATTGTTCTTAGCAAAATGTGTCCCAAATAGTTTTGATAGCTATTTATGCAATCTTTCGAAAAAAAAATTAAAAAATTTAATAAAATATTTTTGATTTTTTTTTTTAAATCAAAAATATTTTTGACTTTTTTTTTTATTTTTTTTAAGAAAGCTTAGGTCTTTTCCTAAGCGACCTATATGGTCGCTTAGTGGGATGCGAGTGGGATATCTATAAAAAAAATATTTTGTAACTCAAGATTTAAAATTTTTGAATTTTTTTGCAAAATCAAAAACTTTGTTGACTTTTTTTAAAAAAATGGACCCATTTTTTAATTTTTTTTTTGCTCAGAAGAAAGCTTATGTGTTTTCCTTTAACACCCTTTTTGTCGCTTAGTGGGATGCGAGTGGGATATCTATAAAAAAAATGTTTTGTAACTCAAGACATACAATTTTTTACTTTTTTTTGAAAAATCAAAAACCTTTTTGACTTTTTTTTTTCCAAAATGGACTCTTTTTTTATTAATTTTGTTTCTCAAAAGAAAGCTTAGGTCTTTTCCTTTAAAACCTTTTTGGTCGCTTAGTGGGATGCGAGTGGGATATCTATCAAAATAAATGTTTTGTAACTCAAGACAAATGTTTTTAAATTGATTTTTTTCATATTTGTGTGTAAGTGTTTCTAAAACCTTAAAAATAAAAACCACAACAACTGACCGATAATAGCCACTGGAGGGGTGCAATATGAGGCCGACCGCTATTAATTTTCCACCCCCAAAATTTGTCTGAGTTTTGTATCTTGCGGCTTTTTTAGTCAATCCTAGAGGTAGTTTTCAGCGCACGTGATTTTCATTGTTAAAATATCAGGTGCCCCAGAAACAAATTTTTGGAATCAAGTGGAAATATTTTATGGCCCTTCTCCGAAGTACCAGTTTATTTATTATTTTATGACATTTGACTTTAAGAAGTGGGTGGAGAGGTAGAAGTTGACAGGTAGGTTATTTATATGGTGGTTTATTTTTATTATTATTTGTAACATTTGGTTAAACTAGGTACTTTAGTATGTAAGCCCTTCTTGATAATAGATTTTAGACTCATTCATTAAAACGTACTACCTATATGATCTTAAAAAACTATTTATTGTCATTCTGAAGACATACGGAAATCAGTTTTTTAAAAACAGCGTTAAAGTTAAGACGTGTGTTATTTACATAAATACTTACAAAATTCAAAATGTCTACGACTTCTAAAAAGGCTAAGGTTGAAAATGAAATTTATTCGTCTTTTTGTTTTAATCCCTTTAACAAAATGAAGCACAGATCATCAGATATGCGAAATATTTCCAACGGCTTATTAAAAAAATTCCCTACGCTGCACGATGGGGCCAATGACAGGTTTTGAGGCAAAAAGTCTTTTTTTCAAGTCAACCATTTAAAAAAAATAATAACGGAATTTTATATTTAACACTTTGAAACACTCAAATATTAAAAAATTAAAGTCAGGTGGCAACTCATGGCGACATGCCGAGCTGCCAAAGTTGCCAAGTTTTGCTTTGCTACATTTTCAGACATTCAATCATAATGAAACAACAAAGGAATTTTAGTCGTCAAACAAAAACTTTTAAGTTTATAAAAATTTTGTAAAATGGAAAACACTTGTAAAGGTGTGTAAATTAGAATGTTATTAAAAATTTCAAAAAAAAGTTAGATGTAGTAAATACTTTTTTGTGTCAACTTGTGTTGTCCTTTTTGTGAAGTTTTTGCTGTCGTCCATAATGCGAGTGGGATATCTATAAAAAAAATGTTTTGTAACTCAAGACATACAATTTTTTACTTTTTTTTGAAAAATCAAAAACCTTTTTGACTTTTTTTTTTCCAAAATGGACTCTTTTTTTATTAATTTTGTTTCTCAAAAGAAAGCTTAGGTCTTTTCCTTTAAAACCTTTTTGGTCGCTTAGTGGGATGCGAGTGGGATATCTATCAAAATAAATGTTTTGTAACTCAAGACAAATGTTTTTAAATTGATTTTTTTCATATTTGTGTGTAAGTGTTTCTAAAACCTTAAAAATAAAAACCACAACAACTGACCGATAATAGCCACTGGAGGGGTGCAATATGAGGCCGACCGCTATTAATTTTCCACCCCCAAAATTTGTCTGAGTTTTGTATCTTGCGGCTTTTTTAGTCAATCCTAGAGGTAGTTTTCAGCGCACGTGATTTTCATTGTTAAAATATCAGGTGCCCCAGAAACAAATTTTTGGAATCAAGTGGAAATATTTTATGGCCCTTCTCCGAAGTACCAGTTTATTTATTATTTTATGACATTTGACTTTAAGAAGTGGGTGGAGAGGTAGAAGTTGACAGGTAGGTTATTTATATGGTGGTTTATTTTTATTATTATTTGTAACATTTGGTTAAACTAGGTACTTTAGTATGTAAGCCCTTCTTGATAATAGATTTTAGACTCATTCATTAAAACGTACTACCTATATGATCTTAAAAAACTATTTATTGTCATTCTGAAGACATACGGAAATCAGTTTTTTAAAAACAGCGTTAAAGTTAAGACGTGTGTTATTTACATAAATACTTACAAAATTCAAAATGTCTACGACTTCTAAAAAGGCTAAGGTTGAAAATGAAATTTATTCGTCTTTTTGTTTTAATCCCTTTAACAAAATGAAGCACAGATCATCAGATATGCGAAATATTTCCAACGGCTTATTAAAAAAATTCCCTACGCTGCACGATGGGGCCAATGACAGGTTTTGAGGCAAAAAGTCTTTTTTTCAAGTCAACCATTTAAAAAAAATAATAACGGAATTTTATATTTAACACTTTGAAACACTCAAATATTAAAAAATTAAAGTCAGGTGGCAACTCATGGCGACATGCCGAGCTGCCAAAGTTGCCAAGTTTTGCTTTGCTACATTTTCAGACATTCAATCATAATGAAACAACAAAGGAATTTTAGTCGTCAAACAAAAACTTTTAAGTTTATAAAAATTTTGTAAAATGGAAAACACTTGTAAAGGTGTGTAAATTAGAATGTTATTAAAAATTTCAAAAAAAAGTTAGATGTAGTAAATACTTTTTTGTGTCAACTTGTGTTGTCCTTTTTGTGAAGTTTTTGCTGTCGTCCATATATTCTTTGGAATAGAACTTTGTTTATCCAAGCGTATCCGTGAAAAAATATATGTGTGGGGAAAGGTAATAATGTGTACTATAATTTTTTGGAAAACCCATCTGCCGCCATTTGCCGCTGTTTATAAAAATTTATTTCCAGATAGCGTATAACTTAAAAATTTGGATATTTATACCCTAACCTCCATAGTGGGGAGGGTATATTGGGTTAGTGCTGATGTTTATAACGAGCAAAAATATTGTTCCAACACCCACCTTATGGTGTACCAATCTGCTCAGGCTCACTTTCTGAGTCGATTAAGCGATGTCCGTCCGTCCGTCTGTCCTTCTGTCAATGTAAACCTTTTAATCAAACTACAGGTTCCAATTTTAAAGAAAATTCAACAAAATTTGGTACAAGCTTGTCCCAGGGACAAAGCCTGTTGAATTTGGTTAGAATCGGTCCATTATTTCTCCTAGCCTCCATACGATTGACCTATCTGAAAATATTTAAGCTCTCATAAAAATCTTATTTATATAGATATCCAAACCAAATTCAGCACAAATAAGTTTTATATAAGCCGAAATCGCACCACCAAATTTTGTGTCGATCGGTCTTTAATTAGACAAAGCTCCCATATAAGGCCCACTTCCGAAAATCACTTTTATGTTGTGAACACTCACACAGCAAGAATTTTATTATTTTTTTAAGTAATTTTCTTAAATGTATTAATATGAATTATTTTGTTTATTTAAAGTAAGTTTCTAAATAAATGTATCTTGAACAGACTGATGCAATTATCGCTTAATTTCAAGATCCGCCTATAGCGATGCATATATTTCCTGTCACTAGAGGTGGGTGTGGCAGTAGGCGAATTGACTTGAAATTATTACTAAAGTCATAGATGAGCATTTATGTGACCTATTTGAAATTCAGAAACTTAATATTTCCTGGTGATCATCAACCGCAGTAGTACTTTAATCCACCTACTGAAAATGGGCGTGGCACTGCCCGATTGACTTAATTTTTTTATTGAAGACTTAAAGGCTCATTATTATCATCTGTACGAAATTTGAAAGGTCTAGCTGTTTCCTGTGATTTATTGCCTCAAAAACTGGTCATTGGCCCCATCGTGCGCTGTCAAAACGATTGAAAATTTGTGGATCATGCAGGAAAGAGCTCGGAAAGTTGAACGAATTACCGAATTTGAATAGTAATGAGCCTTGCGTTGAAGTTATTCCAGATGAAGACAAAAGTAATTCCGAGAATGAAGACAGAACTGTTGATGATGATGGTTATTCTAACTTTTCAAATTCAACGAATGAGTGTCGAAACCAATACCATAAGGATGCAGTAGAAGTTCTTGAACAAATAAAAGAGAAATACAAAACGTCACAGAGTGAAGCTGAAAGAATTCAACTTCTCACGCTTGCTCCAAGAACATGGAGTTCTGCAAAAACAATGACTGAGTTTGGAACGTCTCAACGAAAAGCAAGAATTGCTAAACAATTGGTTGCTGAGCATGGGATTCTCACACTCCCAAACAAAAAGAAGGGAAAAACTTTGGAGTGCGATACTAAATCTCTAATAACTCAGTTTTATCAGCGAGATGATATGAGTCGCCTGATGCCAGGGATGAAAGACTGGATGTCTGTACGAATCGAAATATGAAAAAAATTAAAATAGTTCAAATTTAAAAACCTTTGTCTTGAGTTACAAAACATTTATTTTGATAGATATCCCACTCGCATCCCACTAAGCGACCAAAAAGGTTTTAAAGGAAAAGACCTAAGCTTTCTTTTGAGAAAAAAAAATTAATAAAAAAAGAGTCCATTTTGGAAAAAAAAAAAGTCAAAAAGGTTTTTGATTTTTCAAAAAAAAGTAAAAAATTGTATGTCTTGAGTTACAAAACATTTTTTTTATAGATATCCCACTCGCATCCCACTAAGCGACAAAAAGGGTGTTAAAAGAAAACACATAAGCTTTCTTCTGAGCAAAAAAAAAAATTAAAAAATGGGTCCATTTTTTTAAAAAAAAGTCAACAAAGTTTTTGATTTTGCAAAAAAATTCAAAAATTTTAAATCTTGAGTTACAAAATATTTTTTTTTATAGATATCCCACTCGCATCCCACTAAGCGACCATATAGGTCGCTTAGGAAAAGACCTAAGCTTTCTTAAAAAAAATAAAAAGGGACCATTTTGAAAAAAAAAGTCAAAAATATTTTTGATTTAAAAAAAAAAATCAAAAATATTTTATTAAATTTTTTTAATTTTTTTTTTCGAAAGATTGCATAAATAGCTATCTAAACTATTTGGGACACATTTTGCTAAGAACAATAGGTAATAAGTTATATGGATAAAAAAAAACACCTGTTTGGCCAAAATGTCTTGTTGAAAAATGGTGTCCGAATTACTATCCAATAGAACTAACATTGGTGCAAATTTCATCGCGATCGGAAGACATCGATTTCAAAAGTTGGTTCACTTGACGTGAAATGCCCCATTTATATTTTTCGTTTTTTTATTTATTTGTTTATGTTTTTTTTTCTTTATTTTCCTACCTAACTTATTTTATTAAAAGTGAAACAGTAATATATTTGTATTTATATTTTTCTTTATTTATTTGTTTATCTTAATTATTAATGAATTTATTTATTTTTTTTTTAAAAATACTATGAACTAAAGGTATAGTATCCTTCTACAATTTTTAAAATTAAATGCTTTCTAAAATTAAATATAGTACACCTACAGGTGTCAGGACACTCCTCACATTCAGCACTGGACCAAGGGCAGCAGTTGAAATGGCTTCCCATTTCTCCATCTTCACCATCCGACACTCCATACTCCTCATTTTGCTCCAGCATGGAAATAAAGAAATTCAACATTTCTTTATGCTCGTAGAGCAGTGACTCTCCAAAGTCTTCCACAAATTTATCAATAATACTTCTAATTTGGCTCATATTTAGTAGTTGACTAACATTATCGGTTATTACCTGGATTTATCAGAATCCTTTCACATAACATTTTTGATTCTAAAAATAAAAAAATAAAAAATATGTATAGTTTTCTCTCTCATATAATTCTTGACCAATATTTCTCTCTTTCACGGTTTACACTATAGAGTCCTTATTTTTTTTTTCTAAGAATTATATTTAATTAATTCCACTACGATTCAACAGCTAGTGTGAGGGGGATAGATATACTACATACATATATTAAATTAAATAAAATAATTTCACGTTTTGTTTACATAATATTTTTATCAATATACTTCCTCTTCTTATTATTTAGGATAGAGTGAGCAGCATGGTATGTTATATATATATTTTCTTTCACTCATTTCAAAAAGATTTTTTTAATTAACTTACACATTTCGTTAGAAAATTCAATTTAGCTAATAAGAATTATTAAAAATATAAAATCATCAATATCGAAAAATAAGTGAAAGGGATAACTACTTAAAAATGGATTCGGCTAAAACCCTAATAAAAAAATTTAATAGTTTCAGTAACAAATCTTTAATTCATATTAAAGATTTGGAAACAGCAAAAAAATATGCAATTGTCAATGCAAAAAGGATGACAACTAAGTATGGGCCAACAATTCAGATTGAGTTAGAGGAACATACGATGTTCTTACCAAACCGGTATAATGCAATAACGGATGAGGAGATGATGGAGCTATCATCGGGTATATATCGAGTCCAAAGAGAAGGAGAGCGAGGTTTGCGCTTGGACACATTTGAGGAAATGGTTGACTTCATTCCAAATGGACAGTATCCAGTTTGGCAGATTTAGTAATCTTATAAATTCATTTATATTATATTTCCCTATTTTTATACATTTAATATATATAAAAAATATATACTATATATACAGTGAGTGTCACTCAAAATCGTACAACATATTTTTTTTTTAAATATTATGAAATTATACAGGCAATAATAGGTGATTATATAAAAAATTAAAAGTCATTTTATTAATTGGAACAAAAAATATGTATTTCAACAAAAATGTTAACAAAACCTCAATTCGTTAAAAAAATATTGATGAACATCACAAAATTCATATTTCACTTAAATTCGTACAATTATATTAAATTATAATTAAAACTTTAAAAAATAAAAAAAAATTTAATATTAAATAATCCTAATACTTTGTAGGGTATCATTTGCTATTTTTTAGTGCCTTTACGATTTTAAATGAAGCGTTGATATTCTGGGCACTGACAGTCTTACCCAATTTTTTTGTTTGTGGATAAGGGCAATTAAAATTATACCCAATTTTCTGATAGGTAATAGCACACACAATATAAAAATAGCATTTTAAAATATTTCCAAAACATCAACTTTCTAACACTAATGAATAAAATTTGACTACGATGGTGTACGATTTTAAGTGACATTCACTGTATATGAATAAAAATTTTTTTTTTTAAATAAAACGATTTCTTTATTAATTAAAAAAAAAATAAAATGAATGCATTTTTTATTTATTCCTTTCAGTTATTTGATATAAAAAACTAATACACAATTGTCCACAATTATATGAGTTGTATTTTTGATGTTGATTGTAGTTATATTTAATGTTTTTTCCTAGGTATTTAATCAATTCCAAAGGCGGTTGTAAATTTCCAAAGCTATCGAAATATTGTTTTTGTTGATTATTTTTATAATATGCTACCCAATGTGTTCCAAGACCTCTTGATGAATCTAAGTTGATAATGCCACATTCTATTTTTTTCGAATGTTTCGGTAGTGAGTCTAGCATGAAAATTCCTCTAGGTAGCATTTCTAAAAGTTTTTTTGGATTGTCTTTACAAACCAATCTATATCCCTTTTTATAAGGTTTAAGGTAGAGACCTTTTCCCATTGCTATGGCCTCTATAGTTTTATTATGTCTGGTTGCTTCATCGAGTTGATTTTTTGCATTCTTAGCTGCATTTACTGCTTTTGCTATAGCAGCGCCTCCACTAGATAAGCTACCAATTGCTCCAAGTGCAGTTAATATTGGTATTAATGGAAGAAAACCTCCAATTTTCGGTACGTTTATTACACGAGGAATAACAACTTGAGACTTTATCCCTTTAAAAGATTTGTTAATAACTTTACGTGCAATTCTAATGGCAGTGTTAATATCTTGTGGTTTTTCTTTATTTAAAATTTGAGTAGCTGTTTTAATTGTTCCACTGAAAAGTTTTCTTCCACTGAATTTACTTAGCTTTTTTTTCCCATACCTAATTTTCTTTTTGTTTTCATTGTGTTTGTTACCAAATAAGCAAATGATTTTTCTGGTAGACTACTGTCTTTTGAAAGAACTCGCTCCCAAGCTTTATTTTCAAGAATTTTATCAGCCTGATGTCTTATATGTATATCTTTATTCTTTGAATAAGCTATATCATGTTCCTTGCAAGCAGCGTCTAATTTATTTATTCCTTTATCACCCTGATTTAAACGTTTTTTAAGTTTGGTTCCAGGGCCGCAATTTATTATTTTATTTACTAAACCTTCTCCAGTGACTGCTCTTTTATAATTAACCTTTTTGTTATAGTGTATAACCATCTTATTTTATTCTATAAAAAATATTAATCAAATTATTATTACAATCAGTTATAAAGATGCGTTTAGTTAGACAACATAAAAACATATCAGTTCGCAATGTTGACAATTCAACGAATACTAAAATAAAAACAAGACATAGTACTTTATTACCAAATTCTATTCGAGCGCTGATAGTAGGTCCTTCGAATTGTGGAAAGACAAACGTTATGATTGGATTGTTGGAAAGTCCTAACGGACTAAAATTTGAAAACATCTATTTATACTCAAAATCATTATATCAACCAAAATATGAATATTTAAGAAAACTAATCACACCAATTAAAGGAATGGGAATTTTCAGATAATGAGTCTGTAATATCTCCTGATAAAGCAAAAACCAACTCAATTATGATATTTGATGATGTCGCATGTGAAAAGCAGAATAATATACGCGCATACTTTTGTATGGGTCGACATAAAGATGTTGATTCATTTTATTTATGTCAAACTTATACAAGAATTCCAAAACATTTGATACGAGATAATGCTAATGTGATTATAATGTTTAAGCAAGATGAAATGAATATGAAGCATGTTTATAGTGATCATGTTGCAAGCGATATGAGTTTTGAAAAGTTTCATGAAATTTGTAGGGAATGTTGGAAGGATAAATATGGATTTTTGATGATTAGTAAAGATGATGAATTGGATAATGGACGGTATCGAAAGCTGTTTGACTATTTCATAACAACATAAATTATTATAATTATTGTATACTAGCTGATCCGGTGCGCTTCGCCACCCCAATTAGAAGAAAGAAATAGTACTATCAAGTCTCACTTTGTGAATCTAATTGTAAATGTCTAATTTCATATTTCTGGGTCCATTATTATAGAAAATGCAAAATGTGTTCCTAATTTTAAATTTTTAGGTTTATTATTATAAAATATTCAAAAAGTACCATTGCAATAAGGAAATAGTACCATTGATTATCACTTTTAAATTCGCATTCACTAAACCATAACCCGTCAAGTTTGAATTTTATATTTGTATATCATTTACTATATTATCAACTAATTTTGTTTCTATAATACTTAAGATTTAATAAATTATCACAAAACCGAAACCGATCGGTTTTTAATTTTTTAAAACCGAAACCGCGGTTTTGAAATTCTTCGATTTTTTGGAAAGTCTAGGTCCATTATTATAGGAAATTCAAAAAAGTACCATTAGAATATATAAAAAGTACCAAAAATCCCCCACTTGTGGTTTCCCACTCACTCGGGTCCATATAAGCTTAATTTCATGGCTTTAGTTTCATTGGTGTAGAAATTACAAAAAGTACCATTCGAATAAAGAAAAAGTACCAAAAAGTCTCCCCTAGAATTCTAACTCACTTAGGACCATGTATGCTTAATTTCATGTTTTTAAGTCCATTGCTATAGAAAATTAAAAAAAAGTACCATTAGAATAAACAAAAGGTACCATGAGGTATCCGCTTGAATTTTCAATCACTTAGGACCATATACGCTTAATTTCATATTTCTAGGTCCATTATTTTATAGAAAATTCAAAAAGTACCATTAGAATATAGAAAAAGTACCAAAAAGCACCCACTTGTAGTTGCTCACCCACTCGGGTCCGTATAACCTTTATTTAATGTTTCTAGGTTCATTGGTGAAGAAATTACAAAAAGTACCATTTGAATAAAGAATAAGTACCAAAAATTCTCCCCCTAGACTTCTCACTCACTTAGGACCATATATGTTTAATTTCGTGTTTCTAAGTCCATTGTTATAGAAAATTCAAAAAAGTACCATTATAATATAGAAAAAGTACTAAAAAGTATACACTTGTGGTTTTCCAGTCACTCGGGTTCATATAAGCTTTATTTCATGATTCTAGGTTCATTGGTGAAGAAATTACAAAAAGTACCATTCGAATAAAGAAAAAGTACCAAAAAGTCTCCCCTTAGAATTCTCACTCACTTAGGACCATATATGTTTAATTTCATGTTTATAAGTCCATTTTTATAGACAATTCAAAAAAGTACCATTAGAATATAGAAAAAGTACCAAAAAGCAGCCACTTGCGGATTCCCACTCACTCTGGTCCATATAACCTTTATTTTATATTTCAAGGCTCATTGGTGAAGAAATTACAAAAAGTACCATTCGAATAAAGAAAAAGTACCAAAAAGTCTCCCCTAGAATTCTAACTCACTTAGGACCATGTATGCTTAATTTCATGTTTTTAAGTCCATTGCTATAGAAAATTAAAAAAAGTACCATTAGAATAAACAAAAGGTACCATGAGGTATCCGCTTGAATTTTCAATCACTTAGGACCATATACGCTTAATTTCATATTTAGGTCCATTATACTATAGAAAATTCAAAAAGTACCATTAGAATATAGAAAAAGTACCAAAAAGCACCCACTTGTAGTTTCCCACTCACTCGGTCCCATATAAGCTTTATTTCATGTTTCTAGGTTCATTGGTGAAGAAATTACAAAAAGTACCAATCGTATAAAGAAAAAGTACCACAAAGTCTCCCCATAGAATTCTCACTTACTTAGGACCATATATGCTTAATTTCATGTTTCTAAGTTCATTGTTATAGAAAATTCAAAAAAGTACTATTATAATAAACAAAAAGTACCAAAAAGTCTCCCCCTAGAATTCTCACTCACT
Organism: Calliphora vicina; assembly: GCF_958450345.1. Taxonomy (NCBI): domain Eukaryota; kingdom Metazoa; phylum Arthropoda; class Insecta; order Diptera; family Calliphoridae; genus Calliphora; species Calliphora vicina. The sequence goes on from NW_027052672.1 coordinate 155,982, forward strand.
TAGGACCATATATGCTTAACTTCATATTTCTATGTCCATTATTACAGAAAATTCAAAAAGTACCATTCGAATATAGAAAAAGTACCAAAAAGCAGTCACTTGTAGATTCCCACTCACTCCGGTCTTAATTTCATGTTTTTAGGTTCATTGGTGAAGAAATTACAAAAAGTACCATTCGAATAAAGAAAAAGTACCAAAAAGTCTCCCCCTAGAATTCTCACTCACTTAGGACCATATATGCTTAATTTCATGTCTCTAAGTCCATTGCTATAGAAAATTCAAAAAAGTACCATTATAATATAGAAATAGGACCAAAAAGCCCACACTTGTGGTTTCCCACTCACTCGGTTCCATATAAGCTTTATTTCATGTTTCTAGGTTCATTGGTGAAGAAATTACAAAAAGTACCATTCCAATAAAGAAAAAGTACCAAAAAGTCTCCCGCTAGAATTCTCACTCACTTAGGACCATATATGTTTAATTTCATGTTTCTAAGTCCATTATTATATAAATTTCAAAAAAGTACCATTAGATGAACAAAAAAGTACCCATAGTACAGTTCACACATTTTGGTACCTAAATATTATACCCTATTCCTAACACTAACTTCACTCAAATACATATCAGCTAACTTTAATGTCGATAACTGAAATAATTTTAAATTTTAAAAAAGTACCATTAGGAGAAAAGTACCAATTTCCCTTTTCTTACTTGAACACCCCTCAAGTTTGAAATTTAAAAATATTCCATTTTGCCAAAATTGTTTATGCTATAGGCATGTATCAAAATATTAAAATCTGTGTTAATGTGCCCAAGAATAAATATGTTTTAAAAAAAGTACCAAACTGTTTACGCGGATTTGGCCCAATATACACATTGGTACTCGAGTTCCAAATAACACGCTGTTAGTTAATTTTTGTATGAATCCAGGAACCAACGTTAAAAAAAATTATCAAAATTGGCTTAATAATTTCAAATATAATGTATTTTCCCGATTTTATCCCCTTTTTGGTACCTTTTTTATCCCCATTGAGGTGGTACAATTTCATTCAAATAAATTTCTGTAACGTGGTGGGAGCTCATAATAAAATATTCGTATGTCTATGTCAAATTATAGAAAAACATATTTTATGAAAAAGTACCAAAAATTAAAACAATTTTTATCCCTTAAAGGTTCGAATTTCTAAAAAGTACCAAACTTATATTTTTTATTTTTTGTTAGTTAAAGAATACGATTTAAAATTTGTTTCTATGTTTATTGGTTTAAAAGATACATAGGGTGCAAAAAAAGTACCAAAATACAGGTTTTACCCGTTTTCTCCCCTAAAAGTTTCGAATTTCCAAAAAGTACGAAACACCTGTCAGCTTATTTTTTGAATGCAGTAACATGCAATTTTAAGTTTTTTTGTATCTTTATTAGTTTTTAAGATATAAGGTTACCGAATTTACCCTTTTTTACCCCCTAAACGTTCGAATTTCCAAAAATCCCTTCTTATCGGATCGTTTTGGGGAGGGAGGAACCCACAGTTAAAATTTCGTGATTCTAGCTTCAGCCGTTTGGGCTGTGCGATGATGAATCAGTCAGTCAGTCAGTAACGTTACTCTTTTATATACATATATAGAATATAGATAAACATTAGTATTATATCAACTTTTAAACGTACTACAACTTAATCATACATCTGTTAATCCTGATAGCTATTATCTGATCTACGAAACAACTTATTGAAAATGAATGAAAAGGTTTTGAAAGATTTGATAAAGAGTAGAAATATATTAAAGAAAAAATTTCGTAGTATAAAATCTGGTGAAGTAGATCTACACGAACAACTTATAGATACATTTAAACCAGCGAAATGCAAACTCACACCACTACAGTTTTTAGATATTGTAGTTGTATGAGTTGAGAATTATTCTCTGGCAAAAACAAAAACAAATATCTGAAATAATGAAATAAACAAGCATAAAAGCGTAACACAACCTGCTTCTATCAATGCTCATGCGAGACTGACTGTTTTTATACAATGTGTGTGCTTGCGTCAGTGTTGCCACTTCATGTGTAATTACACATATTGTGTGTAATTTTAACTTGGATGTGTAGCCCATGTGTAATTGAGTGAATGTGTAATTCATGTGTAATTTTAAATTCCAATTATATCCAAAATATATTGTCAATGTGTGTCTTTTATCTATATTTTGGATTTTAATTGAATGAATGAATTATGGATAGTATGGATTTCAAATAAATACAAATCCAGTATCTCTAAATGTATTCATATTTATTATATTGTACTCGCTTGTTACTCAGTATAATGGAATTATATGTACTCTCCCGGTGGCCGAAATTCGAAAACAATATGTTTTATTAATATTGGTGGACAATAACATACTTAAAAGTGTACCACAAAAAAACGTGTGGCCTATTTATATATAAGATGAAGATATGAATCAAGTTTGAACTAAATTAACATTAAGTTTTGCAGAAAAATACGATAAGTAATTTGGAGATTGCTGTTTGGTTTTCCATATGGACATTTCGCCGTTTGTGATAGTTTTGTTTGCGTAATATTGGTAATAGAAACTAAGGCCCTAATTTTATAAATCACGTCACAAAAGTGATTATGTGGAAAGCAAAAACAAAATTTCAAAAATTTTTAAAATTTGTTTTTGTTTTATATATACAATTTTCAAATTATGAAAGGCAAATCAACGATTGAATTTTGGTGCGTTTCAGAATTTGTACATAAAACAAAAACAAATTTTTAAAATTTTTGAAATTTTGTTTTTGTTTTCCACATAAATATCACTTGGTGACGTGATTTACAAAATTAGGGCCTAAATTTTAGTTTATATACATATAAGACTTTTAATTTCAACATGAACAAAATATAACAATTACAAATTGTTATTGGAAAACCAAAATCGAACTATTATATCGGTTACGGTAATTGCAGTTATTTCGGGGTAACGTTAGCCAATCTTAAGAGAAAAAAACAAGAACGTAGGAATTTGTGTGAGAAAAATTTATTTACAAATTGTTTCCTGTTATTTTTTATACCCGTAAGAACTGTTTTGAGTTTATGCTATTGTCTGTCTGGTTTCTGGCTTGAGTTTTAAATAATAAACATTAAAATTGACTTACTATTTTGGAAACTTAATTTCAAATTTATAACTACAATTTTTAAAAATATAAACGTTACAAGATTTTATGGTAAAGTATTTACTGGGAAGGAAAATGATCAGAGCTATAATTTTTAAACAAATAGTAAAAAATATTTATCTTTGAAACGGAAAACAAAACTGATTTCAAAGCACTTAATATAAATTAGGAATAAATTAAAATTCGAAAGCAAACAGTGTGCTTGTTAAATTTTTAATAGAAATGTAACAATTTCCAAAGGACATTGATTAATAATTGTTAAAGGCGTATTTGGGATTGACATATTTGACTGATCTCAAGAATTCATTAAATTAGAAAAGTTCACTAAAAAATCCAATATATCCAATTCCTGGATAAATTAAAATCACCACAAGTGAAAATTGTCCATTGACAATAAAGTGATCTATTTGGTCCAAACATCCAGAGTCGACTGTGACAAACCTTTTATATTCATGACAATTTTAGACAATTTCTCCTATTGAAATCACGAACATTTATTTACACGTGTAATTTTTTCTCGTATGTGTAATTTAGGCATGAGGCATGTGTAGTTTATAATTGTCTTGGTGGCAACACTGGCTTGCGTACATGTGAAAATAAAAACAAGAGAGCTCATTTGAGAGCTCATTGCATTTCGCTGATTTAAACCCATAACAGAACCCTTAAATGATTTTATTAAAAAATCTAAGAATATAAAGAGAAATCCCAAAATTGAAAAGAAAGAAATTAAAAATGAAAACACAAATAATACAAGTTTCATGTTGAATCAACTACCAGCTGATATACATAGAAGTACTCCAAAAAAGATAGTTGAGGATACTTTAGTAAACTCACTTGATGATGAGGATGATGATAATGATGATTATTATTCTCAGTCAGAAAATGAGATTTTAAATACTAATAAGAATGATAGTGACTTGTCGTTCTTGGAGAAAACAAATGAGTTAGACAATCTATATGGTGCACATAGAGATTCCAATAATGAATGGAATTTTGGTGATAGTAAAATAAAATTTAATGGTGACAAAATTCAAATTGGAAATCAAATATGGGCTCTTACACCAGGACTATTTTCATTAATGTTTCATAAAACACCAAAGAATTATGATAAATCTGAACTAGAAATTTACAAAAAGATATTAGTCAATACAAATGCATACAAACGACAGTACAGACCTGATGGTCCAATAAAAGGTACCAGAGCCTATAAATATCGACATATTATAGGAAAATTGTTCAAAGAAAAAAATCAAAAGCTATCGCCAATACCTTCAACATCATCACAAGATACAACAAAAAAGAATTATATGGGTACTGGATTAATGAATCTAAACTCACAAAAACCCAACTATATATATTGGGATGATCCAAATGAATTGGTAGATCGACTTAGACTATTAATAGCATTGTATCAATAATTGAAGAATTATATGAAGCCAACATTATACAATAATAATATTAATCTAAACAAACTATGTCTGTTGATAAATTTGGACACTACCTGAACAATACAAGCGGTATAATTTCAGTAAAAAATGCACCTAAATTGTTGGGGTTCTTTATGGATACGAATAACAACATTGACGTCCAAAACAAAAGAATCAGAAATGGGGCAAATGCTTTGGAAGAGAATGATGTTGTCAATAAAGTGTTTTTGCAATATTACATGGAAGAGACACAGAAGGGAATAATGAAACATTTAAAAGAGAATATTAATGATATTAAAGAACAAATTCAGAAGAAGAATATAAGAGTGTTAGTAAATGAACTCCATAAACAGGCTCGAAAAGTTTTTAGACGTCGAAGAGTTGTGATGAAAGGAATAGATGATCTCTGGCAAGCTGATTTGGTTGAAATGGGGAATTATTCCACATATAATAAAAATTATCGATATTTGTTAACTGTAATTGATACATTCTCAAAATTTGCTTGGGCTGCACCTCTCAAAACAAAAACTGCACCTGAAGTAGTTCAAGCAATGAAAAATATATTCAAACAAGGACGCATCCCCAAAAATTTGCAGACAGATGATGGCAAAGAGTTTTTCAATAAACACTTTAAAAAACTAATGGATAAATATAAAATCAATCACTACTCAACATTTAGTATAATGAAAGCATCAATTGTAGAACGATTCAATCGAACGTTAAAAGGAATGATGTGGAGAGAGTTTAGTTTCAAAGGTTCATATTATTGGCTGGACATTTATAAAGATTTAGTTAATGCTTACAACAGAAAAATTCATCGTAGGGTTTTCCAAGTCATCATAATTCTTGGATTAATAAAGCAGACATATTGTAGTTAGTAATAATAATTAGGTATAATAGTTAGTATCTAAGTATTATAAAATAAGAAAATCATATCAATAAAATATTTTTTATAAACAACAACACTGTGTTTAATTCACTTATTAACAATCCGACAATCATAATGTCAATAACACTAACATTGAGCTCTATCTCATCTGAGCTCTCAGCTAATTATTTTCCTCCAATTGTTTTGGATGGTGAATATGAGTGTGCTCTAACTGATTTCCATTCATACAACAGTATTCCAAATGTAGACATCTATAATAATAAGTTTCATATTGGTGAACATGAAATTGAAATTCCAATTGGATCCTATGAATTGAATGATATTGTAGATTATATTAAAGAACAATACAAACGATATAATCCTAAAAATAAAATTGATATTGAGGCTAATAATAATACAATACAAGTAAGAGTTAATAGCTCTAATGATTCGATTTATTTTAATAAAGAAAATACCATTGGAAAACTGTTTGGGTTTAATAAAAAAATCTTTCATCCAAATGAAAATCACTATTCAGATCTTCCGGTTAATATTTTTAAAGTAAATCTTTTGCGAGTAGAGAGCAATATAGCTATCAATACATATATGAATAATTCTCAAGCACACACATTACATGAGTTTGCAATTAACGTACCACCAGGGTATAAAATTGGTGAGATTCCTAGAAATCTCATTTATTTGCCTGTTAACTGTCGAGAGATAAGCTCCTTAACTCTGCAAGTAGTTGATCAAGACGGAGATTTAATAAATTTCCGAGGAGAGCAAATTACAATTAGAATTCATTTAAAGCCAAGCAAATAATGATAATTTATTATAAGAATACATCCCGAAATAAAGTATCATTTTCTAGCAGTAAAAAAACATCAACAAAATCAAAACTACAGAAGTCCTTACCACGTAAAAACTTGACAAAAGCAAATAAGAAATTCCTTAAATCACTGAATTTTAAAGTAAAAAAAACATGAGTTCAATACTCGATGTTCTAGAAAAACCCTTGTCTGATGAAGATATAATTAAAAAGGACTACCACACATATACACCATATCTTCAGTCATACAACAATAATGATGAAATTAGAATTTCAATACAAAATCAAGATTTATATGTCTTACATGGAGAAAGTTTTATATATGTAAAAGGATTCGTTAAAGATGCAACTAATACAAAATTAGTACCTTCTTCATCCAATTTTAAATTAAGGAATAATTTTGTCGCATATCTATTTGACGAAATCCGTTATGAACTCAATGGGATTGAAATTGATCATACCCGACATTTGGGGATATCAAGCACCATAAAAAACTTGGTTTCTTTATCACCAACGGATAGTAATGGGATGCTCAATGCTGCATGGAATAAAATAGATGATATGTGACGGTTCACCTTATTTTATTAATTATTCCAAACCAACATAAATATTTTATATTATCGTCCCGTTCGTCTCATCACTGATATTTATTTTTTTATCCACCCGTTTGTTTTTGTTTTACTTTATTCATTTCATTGTTCGTTTCAATTCCATTTGATTCTCAATGGAACGAATGAGTCAATTCAATGAAATGAGTATCTAAAACGTCTCAATGAGTGAGTAAATGTTCCGTTAGTTTTTTTTTAATTAGGTTTTATGAAGGAATAAAATAAATAATTCTAAAGGAATTTAATGAGTGGATTTTATGAATGAGTGAATAAGACAGGTGTATTCACACGGATAATTCGAGAAATTAAAATATACTATGCTCAATTATTAAAAAAGAAAGAAAAGAAATCGATTAATGACCGTCATTGTATAAAGAGGTTAAAGCTATTTGATTACATTAAAGAGTATTTAAAGTATAGTTTTGTTTAAAGATATAATTTAATAAGTTAAATATAAAAAGAATAGAAAATCAGAAAATTAAAACAAATTTGATCTGGAAGCAAATTTAAAAGAAAATATTTTGCCAGATTGGTGTGCGACAAGACGTAGCCTTATATACCAGCAGGTAATAATTTTTGGATAAATGGTGACGATAATCCACGTGCTTCATTTTGCAACCTCCGAAGACTTCACCCAGAATATTCACCATAACCTCATCAAACCCTTAATAAAAATTTGGTCATCGAGAAGTAATATCACATTTTAATTAATTTTAATATATGTATATTTAAAATATTTAACATATTTTAATATTCATTAATATCACTATTTATTCGTACTATCCATACGACTTTTGACGAAATTATATTAATGCTAAAAGCCACATGAAAAATGCATTTAATTATTAATTTTCAATTAGTTTATAATTTTATGTTACCTAAAAATAATTAAATTTAAAAATTTCTTTATATTTTCCCTAGTATTAATTTAATATTAATGAAAATATCTTTATGTAAGTGTATATATGTAGTTACCTATGTCCAATTTACAATATTCAAATTATTAATTTTACTTATAGTTAAAATTTCTAAATTTGTATTGTATTGTAATTCTACACTATCTGTGAATACCCCTATTTTGTTAAATTTAGTTTAGTCATTTTTTTCATCATATTCGTTTTTTTTGTATCTCAATAAGACAAATGTGTAAATTTTATAAATGTTGTTTCTCTATTTTGTAAACCTTTTTTTTATTTAGAATCTCTTATATTAAGTATTATTATTGTTATTGATATTTTATTTGTAATATAATTGCTCTATTTATAATGAATCAACAACAACAACTGGGTTTCATCAACGAAGAATGCACAGGCCTGAGCTACGTGGGATGAAATTACAGTGAGTAACGAAACAAGTAGTTTTTTAGTAATATCTGTTTATTCATTTAAATTGTATATCTACAAATTATTTATTAGAATCTATATATGGGGCATTTCACGTCAAGTGAACCAACTTTTTTATAGATATCCCACTCGCATCCCACTAAGCGACCATATAGGTCGCTTAGGAAAAGACCTAAGCTTTCTTAAAAAAAATAAAAAAAAAAAATAAAAAGGGACCATTTTGAAAAAAAAGTCAAAAATATTTTTGATTTAAAAAAAAAAAATCAAAAATATTTTATTAAATTTTTTTATTTTTTTTTTTCGAAAGATTGCATAAATTGCTATCTAAACTATTTGGGACACATTTTGCTAAGAACAATAGGTAATAAGTTATATGGATAAAAAAAAACACCTGTTTGGCCAAAATGTCAAATTTTGACCTCCTATAACTCAGAGAGTTCTTGACCGATCTTGTTCAAAAATGGTGTCCGAATTACTATCCAATAGATCTAACATTGGTGCAAATTTCATCGCGATCGGAAGACATCGATTTCAAAAGTTGGTTCACTTGACGTGAAATGCCCCATATATAAACCAACAACTAATAATAAATTGTTAATATGAAATATTAATATGAATTAATTCGTTTGAAGTCAAGGGAGCCAAACTAAGTTTGTGTTGATTTTAGGGTTTCTTTAAGAAATTAATAGGAGATAAAAGAGAACAATGGTTGGAGAGGGCATGATCTATAAAATCAGAAGATACATTGAATGCGTCATTGAATAAGTAAACTTTTTTGTAAGCTTCAGGTAAATTGTTGTCCGTCCGAATAATTTAGATATATTATATAATTCATTTATTTTATAAACACGTTCAATTTTGTTATGGTATCATTGGGACATGAATGTGACTAAGAACCCCACCCCATCCGGCGAGTATAGCTTGAATATGAACGTGTGGTCACATCTTTCCCCTAAAACTCAACCAAGAAGAAATCTAATAAAACTTTACGAAAAATACCATTACAAATGGCGCCCAACGTGGGGCCTGAGACGGTCTAAATATATTAGTAACTTCAATAATTAGATCTTGTTACAAATTGATTCGTCCAGCTCTGCTAATACTTGATATAAGTTTAATCTACTGGAGATTAAAGTTATATTGCTGATTATATGCTGATTAAACTTGACCGTAGATTATTCTTATTCTCAAACTCTTTTTTAATATCAGATTTCATTAAATTTAATAGCTACTTAGAAAATATGAACTATTAGCATGTTTAAATCAAGATTATTTGGAATTATTACTTTTATTGTCCTTTCTTTTGACAAGATAGTAATCCAGTAGTTAAGATTTTAGTCGGAATAGTTAAAATATACGTCATTAGAATATTTTTTTTTTTTTAGTATTACTTATTCAAAATACACATTTTATATTCAACACTACTTACGTTTGGCATCTCTAATACTTCTTTAAATTTTATGAAATTTCTATTACTTACTATTACTACAATAAAAAAAAAATGGAACCAGTAAATTGTATAATTTGTTCAAGTCCTATGGATAATACTGAACCTTTAGTTTCCACTAAATGTCTTCACACATTTCATCAAAATTGTATGATTAAATATCTTGAGAAAACTCCTTTTTGCCCGACATGTAAAAATGCGGTTAACAATTCTTCTCTTACCAAATTTGCATTACCATCGGGTACGTCAACTCCTCAGGGTGCTATACCAAAGAAGAAAAAATTACCACCAGCCGCTTCTCACCATACTCGATCCTCTAGTAGATTGATTCATACTAATGAAAATATAGATTTGTCTAGCCATGAACAAATTTTACAAGACTGCACTGTTGTCGAAAAGTCAAATCAAAATGAAATTGCAAATTTATATAAAATTATTGAGAATCTTACAAATAAATTAGAAAGAATTGAGATAAATAGAAATGCAGAACAACATTTTCCTAGAGAATTATTTCCTCCAATAAATCGTACCTCTATAGTTTCAAATCCCCCAAATATACAAAATAACGAACAACTTCCACAGTTTCCCAATTATCATAACGATGATAACGATAGAAATAGCGCTCCCAGAAATCAAAGTGCAATTTCTGCTGTAGCCTTAACAAACAGTAGTAAAGTTGTTAATCTGATAAATAGCTGGAATATTAGGTTTGACGGAAACTCAACTAATTCTCCCGTAAGTAAATTCATATACATGATTACTGCCTTAACTAATGATAATTTAGGTGGGGATTTCCACTTACTCTGTGATCATTTTCACATTTTAGTTAGCGGAAGAGCAAGGGAATGGTACTGGGAGTATAGGAGCTCTGTATCGAGGATAGTTTGGGATTCTCTTTGTAAGACCATGAAAGCATATTTCGCTGATCATTTCTCCGATAATGATATCAGGGAGATGATCAGAGACAGAAAGCAGTTATCAGGGGAGAGCTTTGAGGAATACTATTCAGCAATTATAAAACTCTGTGGTAGGCTACAATACAAGCTTTCAGAAATCGAACTTGTTGAAATCCTTAGAAGAAACTTAAGACCACAGCTTCGCAAGGAATTATTTTATACTAATATCGATAATGTAGCTCATCTACGATTTTTAATGCTCAGACGTGAACACTTGAGTCTAGAAATGGACAAATTTAATAGTGTGAGGTCAACGAATAGAAAAGTAAACGAAATTGAATTTAACGAAGTAGGCGAAGAATTTAATGAAGATATTTCGGAAATTAAGAAAGTTTCAGATTTAATTTGTTGGAATTGTAGGAAAAAAGGTCACCGATTTACCGATTGTCTTGAAGAAAGATCAATATTTTGCTATGGTTGCGGGGCTCAAAATATATTTAAACCAAATTGTTTCAATTGCCAGAACCAGGGATACGGAAGAGCGAGCGGTTTCCGCTCGGAAAAATAAAAGCATTTAAAACAATTTCAACTCAGACCTCTAACTTTGTAACAAATATCGGAAACGAAAACAAACCAAAATTGACCCCATTACTTCCGTATAACGAAAAACTTTTAAAATATCAGAGGGCGCGTGAAAAAATTTTTTGTGAGGATTTTAGTTTAGAAAGAAAACATAGCCTTACTACAAATAGAAATACAAAAAGATTACGACAATTCTGGAAAAATGTTGTTTTTGATAGAAAAGTTATAAATCATTCTATACAGGCAATTGAAGAAATTCTGGACGATACACGACTTTTTGTAAAAATTACTCTTTTTGGAATAAATTTAGCGGGACTTATAGACACTGGTGCTTCAATCACATGTATTTCTGGTTCAGCCGCGATACATTTTTTGGAAAAAGACATTCCTTATAGACAGTTAAGAGAAAGTGTAACGACGGCAGGTGGAAAAAAATACGATGTTTTAGGCTATATTGAAACTCCAGTGGAATTTAGAGGTATGAACAATGCAATTAGGATATACATAATACCAGATCTGAAAAATTAGTTATATTTAGGGATAGATTTTGTTAGGAAATTTAACCTTATGAATCCAAGTCTATTAGAAATTAATAGCCTATCTTTACCTGCTTCGGAATATGGTCATAATCTTACCACCTCAATGCGTTTACAACTAGAAAATGTAATTAAACAATTTCCTTCGTATGAACGTGATGGCTTGGGTAGAACTTCATTAATTTACCATTCAATAGAAATATTAAAGGATGCAAAACCTATTAAACAGAGGTATTTCTCAGTATCCCCAGCCATCGAGAAATTGATTCACGCAGAAGTGGATAACATGTTGGCTATGGATGTTATTGAGGAGGCTCCGCCCAACTGTCCGTGGAGTAGTCCTGTTACGCTGGTTAGGAAAAATGGGAAGTCAAGGCTATGTTTGGATTCAAGGAAGTTAAATTCTGTTACAGTCAAGGATGCATATCCTCAACCGAAAATTAGCAACATTCTTTCAAGGTTGCCAAGGGCTGAGTTTATAACTTCCTAGGATCTCAAACATGCCTTTTGGCAAATTGGACTAGAACCGAAGTCACGTGACATGACAGCTTTTACTATTCCTAACAGACCCTTATACAGATTTAAAGTAATGCCGTTTGGGCTAACAAATGCACCACAAACCATGAGTCGTCTTATGGACATCATTATCCCACCTACACTTCGAAATCAAGTATTCATCTATTTAGATGATTTACTTTTAGTTTCACAAAATTTCAAAGAACATTTGGATTTATTATTAGATGTTGCCAACATATTAAAAAGATCTGGTCTTACATTAAATATTTCCAAATGCAATTGGTGCTTAAATGAAGTGAGATACCTCGGATATATCATAGGTAATGGCGTTATTAAAACCGACCCAGACAAGATACTAGCCATTAGGGATTTGCCACCTCCGAAGTCTGTCCGCCAAGTCAGAAAATTTATGGGCCTTGCTGGTTGGTACAGGCGTTTCATTGACAATTTTTCCAAAACGACTGCACCAATTTCAGACCTGACGAAGAAAACAAAGAAATTTATATGGACGCAAGAGGCTAATGTAGCGTATGAAAAAATTAAATTATGTCTAACTACTGCTCCAGTTTTGATTACGCCAAATTTCGATAATCCATTTATAATACAGTGCGATGCATCCAAGCTTGGTATTGGAGGAGTCTTAGCTCAAGAGGATTCTGAGGGAGTTGAGAGGCCGATTGCCTACTACTCATACAAGCTAAACCAAGCCCAAAGGAATTACTCCATTACCGAGCTTGAATGCTTAGCTGCTGTGAAATGTATAGAAAAGTTTCGTGAGTATGTTGAAGGCCACACATTTAAGGTAATTACGGACCATGCAAGCCTGCAATGGCTTATGAGACAATCGGTCTTAAATGGAGGGTTAGCAAGATGGTCGCTTCGACTCCAAGGCTATGATTTTTCCATCGAGCATCGGAAAGGTAGTCTTCAAACTGTTCCCGATGCCTTGTCTCGACTGTCTCTAGACGCCATTTCTCCTATAGAAGTAGAGCCAGAAATTGATATTCAATCTCCCTCTTTTGATAGCGCGGAATACATTAAACTTAGACATTCTATTACTGAGAATGAAAACGATTACCCGGACCTGAAGGTCATTGACAAGTTTGTTTATAAAAGGACTAACTTTTCAAACGGCAATCCCTATAATGAGTCATCTTCATGGAAGCTATGGGTGCCCTCCGAACTAGTAAATGAGGTCATTCGTAGAGCGCATTGTTTGCCTAATTCATCCCACTGCGGTGTAGGGAAAACCAATGAAAAATATGTAATAACGTAATATGTATTGGCCGAAAATGTCCTTAGATGTTAGAAATTTTATTAGTTTATGTAATATATGTAAACAATCAAAGGCTCCAAACACTGTTCTAAGACCTTTAATGGGGGAAAGGATTATTTCGGAAAGACCCTTCCAAAGGCTCTTTATAGATTTTTTAGGTCCCTACCCTAGATCCAAGAATAGCTATGTGGGAATGTTAGTTATAGTAGATAATTTTTCCAAATATCCTATTCTAAAACTTGTTAAAAGTTTTACCTCGGTCGAAATATGTAATTTTATAGAATCAAATGTTTTTCATTGGTTTGGCGTGCCAGAGTTTGTGGTCACTGACAACGGCAGCCAATTTAAATCTGTTTTGTTTAGAACACTGTTGGAAAAATATGGTGTGAAACACATATTTACCGCAATGTATAGTCCCCAGTCAAATTCTTCGGAAAGACTAAATAGATCTATTTTGGCAGCTATACGTTCGTACCTTGATCAAGATCACCGTAATTGGGATTCTCATGTTAGTAACATTTGTGTAGCCCTACGTAGCCTAGTACATTCTTCTACTGGATATTCCCCGTATCATGTATTGTTTGGTTACCCTATGATCTCTCACGCAAAATCGTATCAATTATTAAGAAACATAAATTCTTTGGAGAATGGTGAAGAAATTGAACATTTTGATAAACTTAAAATTGTACGTGAAAAAGTTCAGGAAAATTTAGAAAGAGCATATAATTCTTACAAAAAACAATAGAATCTTCGTTCTAAAATTATTAATTATAAAGTTGGTGACGAGGTGTACAGAAGAAACTTTGTGTTAAGTAGTAAAGCGAACACCTTTAACGCAAAATTAGCTCCCAAATACCTCAAATGCAGAATACATAAGCGAATTGGAAATTGCTACTATGAAATATTTGATTTACAGGGCAGGAAGGTAGGCACATTTCATGCCATAGATTTAAGGTCTTAACAGTTTTGACATAGTACCGTTTTCAGCTAAATTTGGCATTTAAATATAAATGAAAATTTACCTGTGTTGTGACGGTTCACCTTATTTTATTAATTATTCCAAACCAACATAAATATTTTATATTATCGTCCCGTTCGTCTCATCACTGATATTTATTTTTTTATCCACCCGTTTGTTTTTGTTTTACTTTATTCATTTCATTGTTCGTTTCAATTCCATTTGATTCTCAATGGAACGAATGAGTCAATTCAATGAAATGAGTATCTAAAACGTCTCAATGAGTGAGTAAATGTTCCGTTAGTTTTTTTTTAATTAGGTTTTATGAAGGAATAAAATAAATAATTCTAAAGGAATTTAATGAGTGGATTTTATGAATGAGTGAATAAGACAGGTGTATTCACACGGATAATTCGAGAAATTAAAATAGACTATGCTCAATTATTAAAAAAGAAAGAAAAGAAATCGATTAATGACCGTCATTGTATAAAGAGGTTAAAGCTATTTGATTACATTAAAGAGTATTTAAAGTATAGTTTTGTTTAAAGATATAATTTAATAAGTTAAATATAAAAAGAATAGAAAATCAGAAAATTAAAACAAATTTGATCTGGAAGCAAATTTAAAAGAAAATATTTTGCCAGATTGGTGTGCGACAAGACGTAGCCTTATATACCAGCAGGTAATAATTTTTGGATAAATGGTGACGATAATCCACGTGCTTCATTTTGCAACCTCCGAAGACTTCACCCAGAATATTCACCATAACCTCATCAAACTCTTAATAAAAATTTGGTCATCGAGAAGTAATATCACATTTTAATTAATTTTAATATATGTATATTTAAAATATTTAACATATTTTAATATTCATTAATATCACTATTTATTCGTACTATCCATACGACTTTTGACGAAATTATATTAATGCTAAAAGCCACATGAAAAATGCATTTAATTATTAATTTTCAATTAGTTTATAATTTTATGTTACCTAAAAATAATTAAATTTAAAAATTTCTTTATATTTTCCCTAGTATTAATTTAATATTGATGAAAATATCTTTATGTAAGTGTATATATGTAGTTACCTATGTCCAATTTACAATATTCAAATTATTAATTTTACTTATAGTTAAAATTTCTAAATTTGTATTGTATTGTAATTCTACACTATCTGTGAATACCCCTATTTTGTTAAATTTAGTTTAGTCATTTTTTTCATCATATTCGTTTTTTTTGTATCTCAATAAGACAAATGTGTAAATTTTATAAATGTTGTTTCTCTATTTTGTAAACCTTTTTTTTATTTAGAATCTCTTATATTAAGTACTAGCTGACCCGGTGCGCTTCGCCACCCCAATTAGAAGAAAGAAATAGTACTATCAAGTCTCACTTTGTGAATCTAATTGTAAATGTCTAATTTCATATTTTTGGGTCCATTATTATAGAAAATGCAAAATGTGTTCCTAATTTTAAATTTGTATGTTTATTATTATAAAATATTCAAAAAGTACCATTGCAATAAGGAAATAGTACCATTGATTATCACTTTTAAATTCGCATTCACTAAACCATAACCCGTCAAGCTTGAATTTTAGATTTGTATATCATTTCCTATATTATCAACTAATTTTGATTCTATAATACTTAAGATTTAATAAATTATCACAAAACCGAAACCGATCGGTTTTTAATTTTTTAAAACCGAAACCGCGGTTTTGAAATTCTTCGATTTTTTGGAAAGTCTAGGTCCATTATTATAGGAAATTTAAAAAAGTACCATTAGAATATATAAAAAGTACCAAAAATCCCCCACTTGTGGTTTCCCACTCACTCGGGTCCATATAAGCTTAATTTCATGGCTTTGGGTTCTTTGGTGTAGAAATTACAAAAAGTACCATTCGAATAAAGAAAAAGTACCAAAAAGTCTCCCCTAGAATTCTAACTCACTTAGGACCATGTATGCTTAATTTCATGTTTTTAAGTCCATTGCTATAGAAAATTAAAAAAAGTACCAGTAGAATAAACAAAAGGTACCATGAGGTATCCGCTTGAATTTTCAATCACTTAGGACCATATACGCTTAATTTCATATTTCTAGGTCCATTATGTTATAGAAAATTCAAAAAGTACCATTAGAATATAGAAAAAGTACCAAAAAGCACCCACTTGTAGTTGCTCACCGACTCGGGTCCGTATAACCTTTATTTTATGATTCTAGGTTCATTGGTGAAGAAATTACAAAAAGTACCATTTGAATAAAGAATAAGTACCAAAAATTCTCCCCCTAGACTTCTCACTCACTTAGGACCATATATGTTTAATTTCGTGTTTCTAAGTCCATTGTTATAGAAAATTCAAAAAAGTACCATTATAATATAGAAAAAGTACTAAAAAGTATACACTTGTGGTTTTCCAGTCACTCGGGTTCATATAAGCTTTATTTCATGATTCTAGGTTCATTGGTGAAGAAATTACAAAAAGTACCATTCGAATAAAGAAAAAGTACCAAAAAGTCTCCCCTTAGAATTCTCACTCACTTAGGACCATATATGTTTAATTTCATGTTTATAAGTCCATTGTTATAGACAATTCAAAAAAGTACCATTAGAATATAGAAAAAGTACCAAAAAGCAGCCACTTGCGGATTCCCACTCACTCTGGTCCATATAACCTTTATTTTATATTTCAAGGTTCATTGGTGAAGAAATTATAAAAAGTACCATTCGAATAAAGAAAAAGTACCAAAAAGTCTCCCCTAGAATTCTAACTCACTTAGGACCATGTATGCTTAATTTCATGTTTTTAAGTCCATTGCTATAGAAAATTAAAAAAAGTACCATTAGAATAAACAAAAGGTACCATGAGGTATCCGCTTGAATTTTCAATCACTTAGGACCATATACGCTTAATTTCATATTTAGGTCCATTATATTATAGAAAATTCAAAAAGTACCATTAGAATATAGAAAAAGTACCAAAAAGCACCCACTTGTAGTTTCCCACTCACTCGGTTCCATATAAGCTTTATTTCATGTTTCTAGGTTCATTGGTGAAGAAATTACAAAAAGTACCAATCGTATAAAGAAAAAGTACCACAAAGTCTCCCCATAGAATTCTCACTTACTTAGGACCATATATGCTTAATTTCATGTTTCTAAGTTCATTGTTATAGAAAATTCAAAAAAGTACTATTATAATAAACAAAAAGTACCAAAAAGTCTCCCCCTACAATTCTCACTCACTTAGGATCATATATGCTTAACTTCATATTTCTATGTCCATTATTACAGAAAATTCAAAAAGTACCATTCGAATATAGAAAAAGTACCAAAAAGCAGTCACTTGTAGATTCCCACTCACTCCGGTCTTAATTTCATGTTTTTAGGTTCATTGGTGAAGAAATTACAAAAAGTACCATTCGAATAAAGAAAAAGTACCAAAAAGTCTCCCCCTAGAATTCTCACTCACTTAGGACCATATATGCTTAATTTCATGTCTCTAAGTCCATTGTTATAGAAAATTCAAAAAAGTACCATTAGAATATAGAAAAAGGACCAAAAAGCCCACACTTGTGATTTCCCACTCACTCGGTTCCATATAAGCTTTATTTCATGTTTCTAGGTTCATTTGTGAAGAAATTACAAAAAGTACCATTCCAATAAAGAAAAAGTACCAAAAAGTCTCCCGCTAGAATTCTCACTCACTTAGGACCATATATGTTTAATGTCATGTTTCTAAGTCCATTATTATAGAAATTTCAAAAAAGTACCATTAGATGAACAAAAAAGTACCTATAGTTCAGTTCACACATTTTGGTACCTAAATATTATCCCCTATTCCTAACACTAACTTCACTCAAATACATATCAGCTAACTTTAATGTCGATAACTGAAATAATTTTAAATTTTAAAAAAGTACCATTAGGAGAAAAGTACCAATTTCCCTTTTCTTACTTGAAGACTCCTCAAGTTTGAAATTTAAAAATATTCCATATTTCCAAAATTGTTTATGCTATAGGCATGTATCAAAATATTAAAATCTGTGTTAATGTGCCCAAGAATAAATATGTTTTAAAAAAAGTACCAAACTGTTTACCCGGATTTGGCCCAATATACACCTTGGTACTCGAGTTCCAAATAACACGCTGTTAGTTAATTTTTGTATGAATCCAGGAACCAACGTTAAAAAAAATTATCAAAATTGGCTTAATAATTTCAAATATAATGTATTTTCCCGATTTTATCCCCTTTTTGGTACCTTTTTTTATCCCCATTGAGGTGGTACAATTTCATTCAAATAAATTTCTGTAACGTGGTGGGAGCTCATAATAAAATATTCGTATGTCTATGTCAAATTATAGAAAAACATATTTTATGAAAAAGTACCAAAAATTAACACAATTTTTATCCCTTAAAGGTTCGAATTTCCAAAAAGTACCAAACTTATATTTTTTATTTTTTGTTAATTAAAGAATACGATTTAAAATTTGTTTCTATGTTTATTGGTTTAAAAGATACATAGGGTGCAAAAAAAGTACCAAAATACAGTTTTTACCCGTTTTCTCCCCTAAAAGTTTCGAATTTCCAAAAAGTACGAAACACCTGTCAGCTTATTTTTTAAATGGAGTAACATGCTATTTTAAGTTTTTTTGTATCTTTATTAGTTTTGAAGATATAAGGTTACCGAATTTACCCGTTTTTACCCTTTTTTACCCCCTAAACGTTCGAATTTCCAAAAATCCCTTCTTATCGGATCGTTTTGGGGAGGGAGGAACCCACAGTTAAAATTTCGTGATTCTAGCTTCAGCCGTTTGGGCTGTGCGATGATGAATCAGTCAGTCAGTCAGTAACGTTACTCTTTTATATATATAGATTATTATTGTTATTGATATTTTATTTGTAATATAATTGCTCTATTTATAATGAATCAACAACAACAACTGGGTTTCATCAACGAAGAATGCACAGGCCTGAGCTACGTGGGATGAAATTACAGTGAGTAACGAAACAAGTAGTTTTTTATTAATATCTGTTTATTCATTTAAATTGTATATCTACATAATATTTATTAGAATCTATATATGTATATAAACCAACAAATGTGTATAATTTTTTTTTATTAATAATAAATTGTTAATATGAAATATTAATATGAATTAATTCGTTTGAAGTCAAGGGAGCCAAACTAAGTTTGTGTTGATTTTAGGGTTTCTTTAAGAAATTAATAGGAGATAAAAGAGAACAATGGTTGGAGAGGGCATGATCTATAAAATCAGAAGATCCATTGAATGCGTCATTGAATAAGTAAACTTTTTTGTAAGCTTCAGGTAAATTGTTGTCCGTCCGAATAATTTAGATATATTATAAAATTCATTTATTTTATAAACACGTTCAATTTTGTTATGGTATCATTGGGACATGAATGTGACTAAGTACCCCACCCCATCCGGCGAGTATAGCTTGAATATGAACGTGTGGTCACATCTTTCCCCTAAAACTCAACCAAGAAGAAATCTAATAAAACTTTACGAAAAATACCATTACAGATGTAGATCTTGTAAATGGTTATTTCAATTTCTATGTGCCCCTAAAGATATTATTAGGATTAGCTGAAGATTATAATAAAATAATATTAAATGGTAAACATGAGCTGATTCTGTTACGTAATAAGAATGATGCAGATCTAGTATATTCAAGTGTTTCCACAGAAAAAGGAAAAATGACGATATCAAACATCTCATGGAGAATTCCACATGTACAATTATCTGATTTTAGTAAATTGAATATTATTAAAACAATAAACAGTGGTGCCTCTATACCAATCGCATTTCGTAGTTGGGATTGTCATATTAATCCACTACTCAACATTGGAACCAATCATATCTGGAATGTTAAACTAGCTGCAAATAGAGAGCGCCCTCGCTTTGTATTGGTTGCTTTTCAAAATGATGATAAATTTGTTCATTGTGATCTAACTAATATGAAAGTGCATTTAAATTCAGAATCATATCCATATGACGATCTGAATGTAAAATTTAAAAATGAACGCTTTGCAATTCTGTATGATATGTATCTAAGATTTCAACAAAACTACTACATGAAAGATCCTCAACCACTACTAACATCTCAAGAGTTTAAAAATAAAGCACCGATAATTGTAATAGATGTCAGTCACCAAAATGAATCTATCAGCAGTGGACCTATTGATATAAAAATTGAATTTGAAACATCTACAAATATTCCAGCAAACACATCAGCATACTGTATTCTCATTCACGATCGTATAATTGAATACATACCTTTGAAAGGACAAGTTCGAAAAGCGAGGTTTTTGGATGTATTAATTTAAAGGAATTAAATATAAAGTATCCAACAAATATATATTGCAGTTATCACAAATATGGAGTTTGTGCTTTAAGAAATGCTCTTTTACTGGCAGAAGAAAACCTAGTTTAAAATAATAATATTTATATAGTTTTTTTTTAAGTATTATTTTTTTATTTTATTGATATTTTAAAATTTAATTATTAATTAATTTAAATATAGGTACATACAAAATGTAATTAGAATATAAGAATTTATCATTAAGTTATATAAAATTATTTTTAATAATTATATTATATATTTATCACATATTTATTTATTTCTTATTATATTATATATTTATCACATATTTATTTATTCTTAAAACTACATATTCATTAAATAAATTAAGATATTTTAACATTAGTTTTATTATTGTTTTGTTTTTTTTTAAATAAAGGAATATTTTTACATATTAACAAAATTGTTTATTTTTTTTTTATTTATTTATATTTTTGACCACTGCCATCTCATAAGTAATAATCGAAACAGTTTAGTTTTAATCAGTTTGCATATAACTGACAATTCTATCTCTATAGTGACCCCAAGCTCTAGTGTTTACTCTATCTTCCATAATCTTTCTTTTATCATCAGTATGGCTATGTACTATTTTTTGCAACTTTTGTGTATATAACTGATGCGCTTTAGTTCTAAATACAACCATTTCATCAGACACTATTTTCTGTTCAAATAAACACTCTTTATAATCATTTAATGTAAGTTTTTTAATTACACATTTTTTGACACCTTTAGACTTTTTAATATCTTCTGAATTGACAGTTGACAAGGAATACATTTTTGATCGTAAACCTACAAATTCACTCATTATTCCCCCCTTGTTTTCATCTTTAATCATTCCCAATACTTTTTTGTTTAGGAGTGGTAAATTAAAAACATTATCTTTTGGATATTCAGATGTATCGAAATTCAAACTGACATCGCTACGAATGTCACTATAAAAATCATCTGTTTTAATGGAATAAATAAATGAATCGGTATCCATATAATTTAAGGAAAGATTTTCTCCAAATTTTGGAATCATATATCTATAATGGAAGTCATACATCTTCCATTTGGATAATTCTAATACAGAAAATCCAATATATATGGGTTTATTATAATATGGTTCCAATTTCTGCAATTCGACAGCATACAGATCATCACTAAACTTTGTCAAACTTAGAAAATTCGGTTTAGAGATTAATGCTCTTAGTCCTAAGTGGTTTTTATTAGTATTTTCCCACCCTGTAGCTATACGTATATCCTTCCTTTTGTCTACACTTTCCATGGTCTTCCCATAAACTGCATTATTTAACAGTTTGAAAAAATCTTTTTCAAAATTATTTTTTGCATTTGTTCTGTGTAGCGTATTTAAATCAATATATTTTTTTAACCAAGGAGACTGCTTGAATTTCAAAATTCTATGAACTTTTTTCAAAACAAGTCCATTGGCAATACATTGTTTTAAATATCTATAATGTATAGTATAACTTTCTTTTCGAGTCAAATCTGCTATTAATTTTTTACATTTTGATTGTCCAGGAGTTTTGTTTTGTGGACAAAATGGGAGATCATTATGAATATCATGTAATGTTTCAGGATATTCAAGATCAACCTCTAAAATATAGCCATATTCAGAGGGTTTTGAACTTCAATATTTTGAACATCTTCACCATTCATCCATTCAAATTCTCCATAAGGTAGATATTCCGACATTGCCCATCCATATAAATTGTTGGCATCTAAATACATCAAATACTCTGATGCTTTTTTGTCATCAAAGTTTTCCATATATTTATGGTTTGCCTTGGAATATCTTTTTGAGCATTGAACTAATCCCCCTCTTATTCCATTTTGCATAAAGAGATATTGTTCACTATCAGTAAATAACTCTAATGTAACGCCCGTTGTCTTTAGCATTGCATCCCAAGAAAGACCAGGAGCAGTGTAGTACTGACAAGGATCTAAATTGTAAATACTCTTACATATTTTTCTAAAATTTTCAAATATGTCTGTTAAGAGGAGTACATCAGATCTAAGGTAGAGTTCTGTATAGTCAAGAAGGTTCGCGCACTTGAATTCACTCCATACTTTTTGAGCATGTTCATAATCTAGTAAATCGCATTCCTCATTGCTTAAAATATTGAAAAATTCTCTCTACTTGGTAATTGCTTTTCATTAAACTTTTCCATTGAATCCATGTATGAGTATGGAAATACACCCTTTCTCCTAATGAGATTAAATTGATTTTCATTAGTAAAACATTCTCGGACAGTTTTAAAGTCAATAATATCCAGATTTTTAGCTAGAGAATCTAAACTGGAAGACATGAATCTAAGTGAATCTAAAAACCTAATTTCAAATCCTCGATTTTTATCCATTTTAATGTATACGGATAGTGAAATATCGCTCTTTATTTAAAGGAATAACTTTTATTGTTGCATTTTTGATTGTTGACAGCTCTTTAAAGAAAAGATGCATGTCATAAGCAGAAAGATTATGGAAGATGACTGGTATGAAATTAGGATTCCTATATTTCAAATTGCACTCATTATGAGCAGCTCCTCGAAAATTACCTGTGAGATGACAGTGGTCTCTAACTAGCATTTTCCCCGAAATAATATTTATGGTTATTGTATGTCTCACTAAAACTACCTTAGTATAATAACTAAAAGCACATGGAATGTGCTTTTGAATATTCGTAGTGTTGCTACTTACACTTTCATTTGTTTTTTTCCAAAACAGATTCAAAATCGGCATAAACCACGAATGGGACATCCACTTGCTTCTGATGGTTTCCGAATGATAAATAAGAATCTTCAGGGTTTGGCATCTTTGATATTTTTCTTCCACATACCGTTTTATGATTTTTGTGGATTTCCTCCTCATGTGGATGGTATAGACACATATTGCAGATATAAACTTTCCCTTTATGTGATGTTATACTGGATCGAATAAGTCTAAGAAAAACATAATTGATTTTTATTAAAATTTTGAAGCTTAAAAGATAAAAGATATGTATGTATGTGTGTGTATATTTATAAATCTAAACCAAAAAAAAAAAACTTACTTGGAAATATCATTGATGAGAACGTAATGGAACTTTTCACCGGAATGTAAAAGCAGTAAATTTAAATGGATTGGCTTTTCATCAATCGTTATATAATATGGTCCAATGATTGACTCACCATTATAACCAAATACATTTATGCTTATCACATTCTGTTTTTCAATTCTTTTTATTGATTTTAAAGGGAGAGGAAACTCCAATCCTTCAAAATTTAGTTTCACCTCTCCCAGATCCATTTTATTGGAATAAATGTTGATGTTGTACGAATTACAGTTCCTTCGTTGTCTATTGGTTAACCCACTATAGAGTGCTGCAACCACAGACCATTTAAAACAAAAGTCATCCTTGTTTTCCACATTTATGCATGCCCCTTTAATATTACTGATGCTCCTGGGTAATGCTATAAATTGTGATCCTCTTATAATGCTAGCCTTGTTTACATTTATTTCCACAGCACTTATTTTAATAAGTGTCCAACCACTGTCTCTTTCCTGGAATTCTCCCATTTTAGTGGCTATTTCGTCTACATGTTTGTCATATGATACATTTATATCGTCTGAAGCGTTATTAGCATCATTTTTGAAATATGCACTATTGGCGCTAATGTCATCTCATCATTTACCATTTTCATGTACTCACATGACAACTCCATGTTAAATTTGAAAACAGTATGTTTAATGCTACACTTCTTTAATTCTTCAATAATAGCATTTTTGGAGTTTTGGAAGAACTCCTCGGGAAATAGAATTTCTTCCTTTTTATTGATCAAACTATAGGTTTCAATTCTTCCTTTAAAAGCGCTCTTTCTTACGGTTAATTTGTCATCAATATTAACCCTTTGGAAATTTCCTATGTGACGATTTGATCTAATATGAGCATTGAAGGATGTTGCTGCTATTAATTCATTGCATTCATTGCAATGTTTGTTGTCAGAAGGTTGAAGAACATTTGATGGGATAGGAGCATTGTGACTTCTTATGTTCTATTAATTTTCTTGAACACATGAAGAGTTTTTTGCAGATGGGGCAGTGATGGTTTATGTGAACATTGATCATTTTCTTTGCAACACTGATATTACATATGGGACATCCTTCATACTGATTGTCATCAGTACTTCTTGACGCATTCCTGTGCGATTCCATATGATCCTTTAGCTTAAGATAAGAAATAAATAGCTTCTTGCATACTCCGCAATGAAGACTTAGATGAACTTTAAGCATTTTTGGACTGATTTTGGAGGAGCAAATTGTGCAGGATACTGATGCCATTTTTATTATATATATTTTTTTTTATTTATGATTATATTTTCGTTTTTGATTGAAATTAAAGAACTTTCAACTTGGAGAACAATATATCAGCACTCTGAGAACAGATACGATATACTGTTTAATGATACAAATAGAGTGTCCGAGGTAAGCTAGAAAATCTGTTTATGTACTACGACAAGTGTCAATACAATACACATACTTTTAAATTCATTGAATTTTATAATACACATTTATAAAACTGTAAAAAATAACCTAATAATTTTTGAAGGATTCTCAGTTGTATAGAATCTTTTAACATTTACTCTTTTCTAATTATAAAGATTGACATTGAACCTTTTTTCTTTTTTAACAAAGGAAATCATAAATCTCTAGTAAATAGTATTTAAAATAATAAGTAAAATTAGGTAGGAAAATAAAGAAAAACATATACAATATTTTTGTGTGTAGTTGACTTTTTCACAGCGATCATTTTCAACCTGCTAAATGTATTGTAAAATTTAATGAATCCCAACATAAACCCTTTTTCTTTCTAATTCAATAGGTTGACCTTTCATTTATTTTAGAGTTTGGTAAGAAGGTGATCATAAATGTCTTGTGGTTTTCCTTCGACATACAACGAACAGCCGATCATAAATGTCTTGTGGCTTATTTTTTATTTTCATGTTTTGGTTTATTACACTTGACACAATATGCGTTTGTCCCTTTTTTATATAATTCATTTCGTCGATCCTTGTTGCGGGTGGGTTTTAATATTCTCATTGCCCAATTTTTGTTTTATGTTGTCTGCTATGTTGTGTTTTATTTATGTATAGTCCTCTTGTTTTTCATGTTATTGACTTTATTTTTGGATGCATATTATGTTGTGTTTTAGTTTTTTTTTATATGTTTATTTAATTTTTGTGTAATTATTTCTTTTGTTTTGTTTATGTTCATGTGCCTATTCTTTTCTTCATTGTCGTACTTAGTATATGTTAATGTGTGTGTCAGCTGTTTGTATACGAATATGTAGTGGCTGTGTTTAGTAACCATAGTAGTAAAGTTACAGTGTTGTATTTTCCATTCAGTGTTAGAATTTATGGTTATTTTTTTTTTGTTATTTTATTTTAAATTATGAATGAAAATACAAGCTTGTTAAATTTTATGAGAGCCTAGTATCAATGTTAGGACACCTAGACAATTTAGGACCATTTAAGGGAAATAAATAGGTGTAGGGGAATTTAAAAAAATATGGCGAAATTTCCAATTTTGCGCAAAATAAATAAATGTATTTGAAATAAATATTTATTATATATTTTTTTTAAACAATATATGTTTTCCAATATCTCTATATATACACATATGCCGCTAGAAATTGTAATTAAGACGAGAGATTGAAGTCAAGATTAAAAACAAGTATAAAGTCGAACAAGAAACATTCAAAAATAATAGTGCGAATCTGTGTGGTGACAATAATTTTTGTTCCTTTTATAATAATCAAGGAAGTGGTAGGTCTGGAGGATTTGTTATATGGACTTCCTCAACACCACACAGGACAGAATAGCCAGGTAATATTTTTCTTCTTCAACTATAAAAACAATTTAATGATTTGACCAGACAAATAATTTAATGGCAAACGAATGGCATAATGATTGGTCTCTTTCATTAAAATATTGGCAGCCAAGTTTTGAAATATATTTATAATATCCATAAAGGCAGAAAATAATAAACAATTAATGAATATGAAAACAACAATAAATTAAGTATAAGTTAGTGTTAAGTGTAGTT
Source organism: Calliphora vicina (assembly GCF_958450345.1). NCBI lineage: Eukaryota > Metazoa > Arthropoda > Insecta > Diptera > Calliphoridae > Calliphora > Calliphora vicina. The sequence continues at coordinate 182,899 of NW_027052672.1, forward strand.
GTGATTGTGTGACAAGAATTTATAAGTGTATTGTTTAATGTGACAGTTTATGTGTTTGTGTTCATTTACTTAGTTACACTAGTCCCTCGGATGCCATCAAAAGCTGAGAAGAATAAAAAAGTAAAAATATATGAAATAACATCTAGAGCCCAAATATATCGTAAAAATAAAAATTATGACCGTGTGATGGCCGGCCGCTAGTCTACAATTTAGGGAGCTCCTTCATATGTAGAAAATAATATTAAATTAGCGAAAGTTTTGAAATTAAGCTGAAATAGTTGAGCCCTAGAAGTAAAGATAGAAAGAATAAAATGCACAAGCAGAAAATAGATACAGAAAGAAATGAGATTAAATTAAAAAAATGTAACGGCTAAAAGAAAATATGAAGAGGTGATGTTAAATAATATATTTGTGTTTATTGTTTAAATATGAATAAAAAATAGAAGAATAAAAAAGTAAAAATATATGAAATAACATCTAGAGCCCAAATATATCGTAAAAATAAAAATTATGACCGTGTGATGGCCGGCCGCTAGTCTACAATTTAGGGAGCTCCTTCATATGTAAAAAATAATATTAAATTAGCGAAAGTTTTGAAATTAAGCTGAAATAGTTGAGCCCTAGAAGTAAAGATATAAAGATTAAAATGCACAAGCAGAAAATAGATACAGAAAGAAATGAGATTAAATTAAAAAAATGTAACGGCTAAAAGAAAATATGAAGAGGTGATGTTAAATAATATATTTGTGTTTATTGTTTAAATATGTTTATTTTATATATTTTTGTTTAGATTTAAGAAAATTATTAATAAAAACATGTAAGGAATTTATAATCTGATTTCTTTGATTTAGCAAAGGTAGAGGCAATGATGGAGAGGTAAGTGGAGATGTGTCAAGTGGATTTTGGGTCATAGGAATAGTGAAGCGGATGCGCCTATGACATGGTTGGGTGGGCATCATAGGGACCAACACCTGTCCCTGGGTATTCTTCGTGTGGTATAGTGAGTGTAGTGTCAGTTTTGTTGTAGTTTTCCTTTTTTTTTTGTTTACTGTGCGGGTTCGCGGCTGGTGAGCAGGGTTGGGACCTCCCTGAGGTCAAACACATGCCAAGAGCTAGTGGGAAACCTCGCCAGGCCAACCGGACCGTAACAAATGGCGCCCAATGGAAATTTAGGTAGTGTAAAAGACCAATGCACTAGACAATATACCTTTAGATATGAGAAATAGCTTATTGTATTCTTTTGTTGTGTGAGTGATTCGATATAGTTGAGTAAAGTCATATCCGTTTTTGGCATGTAAACCAAAAAGTCCGTTGTATGAACTATTCTACAATATTTGATTACTTTTACACAAGAAAAATATTCGACCAATTCATTCAAGAAAAAGGAAAGTCCTTAGAATTGACACTTAGATCAGTCTAAATGTACACCTAGTCTTGAGTTTTGTTTATTATTAGATTTATAGTTTCAGAAAAATATTCGACCAATTCATTCAAGAAAAAGGAAAGTCCTTAGAATTGACACTTAGATCAGTCTAAATGTACATCTAGTCTTGAGTTTTGTTTATTATTAGATTTATAGTTTCAGTTTGATTCTTTATGTGCGAAACAGCATGGATGAAAAGCGACAGCCGCTTGAGATAACAACTCAAGATTCGTTGTGTCGACATTCATTCCACACTGTCCTCTAACGATTATCATTAGAAGTGTAAAACACATAAAGATGTTAATTATGTTTACTTTTGTTTTAGTATGATTGATTGGAATATCACAATAGCTCTCTAGCAGAGAATAAAAAAAATAAAAAACCGTCGTACCGCCGCTGATCAACAATCCCTTAAAGAAATTAATTTTGAAGAAAAGTAGTAAAAAGTTTATATATTAGCCTCATAATTTGTCGTAGCTTATTTAATAAAAATTCAAGTATTTAAGTATTTAGGTATACGTATATATTTATTATTTTTTATATTTATTCGTTTGTAGTTATTTGTATTGCGTTTATATACTTAGAGTGTTTTTATTCTTCATGTTTTTATGTAATTGAGATAGTATTTTATTATTTAGCTTACGTATATTATTTTTAAAATTATTAGATTAATTAATTCTTGTTTTTACGTATTATTAATTTTTATCATTTATATTAAGTTAAATTTAGTTTTTTTTAATTCTTTAATATTTTTGATTGTTTTTGTTTTTTTTCCTTGCATATTTTTTTTGTGATATTATATAAAACAATATTCACAACCAATTTTAAAATTTTTTTGATTACATCTATATACAATACGTAACGTTTTTATTTTTCTTATTTAGTTCAAAATTATAGTTTTGCTAATACCTTTTAGTTTATTTGGGTGACCTCTCCCAGATCCAACTTTAATATTACTGATGCTCCTGGGTAATGCTATAAATTGTGATCCTCTTATAATGCTAGCCTTGTTTACATTTATTTCCACAGCACTTATTTTAATAAGTGTCCAACCACTGTCTCTTTCCTGGAATTCTCCCATTTGAGTGGCTATTTCGTCTACATGTTTGTCATATGATACATTTATATCGTCTGCAAGCGTTATTAGCATCATTTTTGAAATATGCACTATTGGCGCTAATGTCATCTCATCATTTACCATTTTCATGTACTCACATGACAACTCCATGTTAAATTTGAAAACAGCTGTAGCTATACGTATATCCTTCCTTTTGTCTACACTTTCCATGGTCTTCCCATAAACTGCATTATTTAACAGTTTGAAAAAATCTTTTTCAAAATTATTTTTTGCATTTGTTCTGTGTAGCGTATTTAAATCAATATATTTTTTTAACCAAGGAGACTGCTTGAATTTCAAAATTCTATGAACTTTTTTCAAAACAAGTCCATTGGCAATACATTGTTTTAAATATCTATAATGTATAGTATAACTTTCTTTTCGAGTCAAATCTGCTATTAATTTTTTACATTTTGATTGTCCAGGAGTTTTGTTTTGTGGACAAAATGGGAGATCATTATGAATATCATGTAATGTTTCAGGATATTCAAGATCAACCTCTAAAATATAGCCATATTCAGAGGGTTTTGAACTTCAATATTTTGAACATCTTCACCATTCATCCATTCAAATTCTCCATAAGGTAGATATTCCGACATTGCCCATCCATATAAATTGTTGGCATCTAAATACATCAAATACTCTGATGCTTTTTTGTCATCAAAGTTTTCCATATATTTATGGTTTGCCTTGGAATATCTTTTTGAGCATTGAACTAATCCCCCTCTTATTCCATTTTGCATAAAGAGATATTGTTCACTATCAGTAAATAACTCTAATGTAACGCCCGTTGTCTTTAGCATTGCATCCCAAGAAAGACCAGGAGCAGTGTAGTACTGACAAGGATCTAAATTGTAAATACTCTTACATATTTTTCTAAAATTTTCAAATATGTCTGTTAAGAGGAGTACATCAGATCTAAGGTAGAGTTCTGTATAGTCAAGAAGGTTCGCGCACTTGAATTCACTCCATACTTTTTGAGCATGTTCATAATCTAGTAAATCGCATTCCTCATTGCTTAAAATATTGAAAAATTCTCTCTACTTGGTAATTGCTTTTCATTAAACTTTTCCATTGAATCCATGTATGAGTATGGAAATACACCCTTTCTCCTAATGAGATTAAATTGATTTTCATTAGTGAAACATTCTCGGACAGTTTTAAAGTCAATAATATCCAGATTTTTAGCTAGAGAATCTAAACTGGAAGACATGAATCTAAGTGAATCTAAAAACCTAATTTCAAATCCTCGATTTTTATCCATTTTAATGTATACGGATAGTGAAATATCGCTCTTTATTTAAAGGAATAACTTTTATTGTTGCATTTTTGATTGTTGACAGCTCTTTAAAGAAAAGATGCATGTCATAAGCAGAAAGATTATGGAAGATGACTGGTATGAAATTAGGATTCCTATATTTCAAATTGCACTCATTATGAGCAGCTCCTCGAAAATTACCTGTGAGATGACAGTGGTCTCTAACTAGCATTTTCCCCGAAATAATATTTATGGTTATTGTATGTCTCACTAAAACTACCTTAGTATAATAACTAAAAGCACATGGAATGTGCTTTTGAATATTCGTAGTGTTGCTACTTACACTTTCATTTGTTTTTTTCCAAAACAGATTCAAAATCGGCATAAACCACGAATGGGACATCCACTTGCTTCTGATGGTTTCCGAATGATAAATAAGAATCTTCAGGGTTTGGCATCTTTGATATTTTTCTTCCACATACCGTTTTATGATTTTTGTGGATTTCCTCCTCATGTGGATGGTATAGACACATATTGCAGATATAAACTTTCCCTTTATGTGATGTTATACTGGATCGAATAAGTCTAAGAAAAACATAATTGATTTTTATTAAAATTTTGAAGCTTAAAAGATAAAAGATATGTATGTATGTGTGTGTATATTTATAAATCTAAACCAAAAAAAAAAACTTACTTGGAAATATCATTGATGAGAACGTAATGGAACTTTTCACCGGAATGTAAAAGCAGTAAATTTAAATGGATTGGCTTTTCATCAATCGTTATATAATATGGTCCAATGATTGACTCACCATTATAACCAAATACATTTATGCTTATCACATTCTGTTTTTCAATTCTTTTTATTGATTTTAAAGGGAGAGGAAACTCCAATCCTTCAAAATTTAGTTTCACCTCTCCCAGATCCATTTTATTGGAATAAATGTTGATGTTGTACGAATTACAGTTCCTTCGTTGTCTATTGGTTAACCCACTATAGAGTGCTGCAACCACAAACCATTTAAAACAAAAGTCATCCTTGTTTTCCACATTTATGCATGCCCCTTTAATATTACTGATGCTCCTGGGTAATGCTATAAATTGTGATCCTCTTATAATGCTAGCCTTGTTTACATTTATTTCCACAGCACTTATTTTAATAAGTGTCCAACCACTGTCTCTTTCCTGGAATTCTCCCATTTTAGTGGCTATTTCGTCTACATGTTTGTCATATGATACATTTATATCGTCTGAAGCGTTATTAGCATCATTTTTGAAATATGCACTATTGGCGCTAATGTCATCTCATCATTTACCATTTTCATGTACTCACATGACAACTCCATGTTAAATTTGAAAACAGTATGTTTAATGCTACACTTCTTTAATTCTTCAATAATAGCATTTTTGGAGTTTTGGAAGAACTCCTCGGGAAATAGAATTTCTTCCTTTTTATTGATCAAACTATAGGTTTCAATTCTTCCTTTAAAAGCGCTCTTTCTTACGGTTAATTTGTCATCAATATTAACCCTTTGGAAATTTCCTATGTGACGATTTGATCTAATATGAGCATTGAAGGATGTTGCTGCTATTAATTCATTGCATTCATTGCAATGTTTGTTGTCAGAAGGTTGAAGAACATTTGATGGGATAGGAGCATTGTGACTTCTTATGTTCTATTAATTTTCTTGAACACATGAAGAGTTTTTTGCAGATGGGGCAGTGATGGTTTATGTGAACATTGATCATTTTCTTTGCAACACTGATATTACATATGGGACATCCTTCATACTGATTGTCATCAGTACTTCTTGACGCATTCCTGTGCGATTCCATATGATCCTTTAGCTTAAGATAAGAAATAAATAGCTTCTTGCATACTCCGCAATGAAGACTTAGATGAACTTTAAGCATTTTTGGACTGATTTTGGAGGAGCAAATTGTGCAGGATACTGATGCCATTTTTATTATATATATTTTTTTTTATTTATGATTATATTTTCGTTTTTGATTGAAATTAAAGAACTTTCAACTTGGAGAACAATATATCAGCACTCTGAGAACAGATACGATATACTGTTTAATGATACAAATAGAGTGTCCGAGGTAAGCTAGAAAATCTGTTTATGTACTACGACAAGTGTCAATACAATACACATACTTTTAAATTCATTGAATTTTATAATACACATTTATAAAACTGTAAAAAATAACCTAATAATTTTTGAAGGATTCTCAGTTGTATAGAATCTTTTAACATTTACTCTTTTCTAATTATAAAGATTGACATTGAACCTTTTTTCTTTTTTAACAAAGGAAATCATAAATCTCTAGTAAATAGTATTTAAAATAATAAGTAAAATTAGGTAGGAAAATAAAGAAAAACATATACAATATTTTTGTGTGTAGTTGACTTTTTCACAGCGATCATTTTCAACCTGCTAAATGTATTGTAAAATTTAATGAATCCCAACATAAACCCTTTTTCTTTCTAATTCAATAGGTTGACCTTTCATTTATTTTAGAGTTTGGTAAGAAGGTGATCATAAATGTCTTGTGGTTTTCCTTCGACATACAACGAACAGCCGATCATAAATGTCTTGTGGCTTATTTTTTATTTTCATGTTTTGGTTTATTACACTTGACACAATATGCGTTTGTCCCTTTTTTATATAATTCATTTCGTCGATCCTTGTTGCGGGTGGGTTTTAATATTCTCATTGCCCAATTTTTGTTTTATGTTGTCTGCTATGTTGTGTTTTATTTATGTATAGTCCTCTTGTTTTTCATGTTATTGACTTTATTTTTGGATGCATATTATGTTGTGTTTTAGTTTTTTTTTATATGTTTATTTAATTTTTGTGTAATTATTTCTTTTGTTTTGTTTATGTTCATGTGCCTATTCTTTTCTTCATTGTCGTACTTAGTATATGTTAATGTGTGTGTCAGCTGTTTGTATACGAATATGTAGTGGCTGTGTTTAGTAACCATAGTAGTAAAGTTACAGTGTTGTATTTTCCATTCAGTGTTAGAATTTATGGTTATTTTTTTTTTGTTATTTTATTTTAAATTATGAATGAAAATACAAGCTTGTTAAATTTTATGAGAGCCTAGTATCAATGTTAGGACACCTAGACAATTTAGGACCATTTAAGGGAAATAAATAGGTGTAGGTGAATTTAAAAAAATATGGCGAAATTTCCAATTTTGCGCAAAATAAATAAATGTATTTGAAATAAATATTTATTATATATTTTTTTTAAACAATATATGTTTTCCAATATCTCTATATATACACATATGCCGCTAGAAATTGTAATTAAGACGAGAGATTGAAGTCAAGATTAAAAACAAGTATAAAGTCGAACAAGAAACATTCAAAAATAATAGTGCGAATCTGTGTGGTGACAATAATTTTTGTTCCTTTTATAATAATCAAGGAAGTGGTAGGTCTGGAGGATTTGTTATATGGACTTCCTCAACACCACACAGGACAGAATAGCCAGGTAATATTTTTCTTCTTCAACTATAAAAACAATTTAATGATTTGACCAGACAAATAATTTAATGGCAAACGAATGGCATAATGATTGGTCTCTTTCATTAAAATATTGGCAGCCAAGTTTTGAAATATATTTATAATATCCATAAAGGCAGAAAATAATAAACAATTAATGAATATGAAAACAACAATAAATTAAGTATAAGTTAGTGTTAAGTGTAGTTGTGATTGTGTGACAAGAATTTATAAGTGTATTGTTTAATGTGACAGTTTATGTGTTTGTGTTCATTTACTTAGTTACACTAGTCCCTCGGATGCCATCAAAAGCTGAGAAGAATAAAAAAGTAAAAATATATGAAATAACATCTAGAGCCCAAATATATCGTAAAAATAAAAATTATGACCGTGTGATGGCCGGCCGCTAGTCTACAATTTAGGGAGCTCCTTCATATGTAGAAAATAATATTAAATTAGCGAAAGTTTTGAAATTAAGCTGAAATAGTTGAGCCCTAGAAGTAAAGATAGAAAGAATAAAATGCACAAGCAGAAAATAGATACAGAAAGAAATGAGATTAAATTAAAAAAATGTAACGGCTAAAAGAAAATATGAAGAGGTGATGTTAAATAATATATTTGTGTTTATTGTTTAAATATGAATAAAAAATAGAAGAATAAAAAAGTAAAAATATATGAAATAACATCTAGAGCCCAAATATATCGTAAAAATAAAAATTATGACCGTGTGATGGCCGGCCGCTAGTCTACAATTTAGGGAGCTCCTTCATATGTAAAAAATAATATTAAATTAGCGAAAGTTTTGAAATTAAGCTGAAATAGTTGAGCCCTAGAAGTAAAGATATAAAGATTAAAATGCACAAGCAGAAAATAGATACAGAAAGAAATGAGATTAAATTAAAAAAATGTAACGGCTAAAAGAAAATATGAAGAGGTGATGTTAAATAATATATTTGTGTTTATTGTTTAAATATGTTTATTTTATATATTTTTGTTTAGATTTAAGAAAATTATTAATAAAAACATGTAAGGAATTTATAATCTGATTTCTTTGATTTAGCAAAGGTAGAGGCAATGATGGAGAGGTAAGTGGAGATGTGTCAAGTGGATTTTGGGTCATAGGAATAGTGAAGCGGATGCGCCTATGACATGGTTGGGTGGGCATCATAGGGACCAACACCTGTCCCTGGGTATTCTTCGTGTGGTATAGTGAGTGTAGTGTCAGTTTTGTTGTAGTTTTCCTTTTTTTTTTGTTTACTGTGCGGGTTCGCGGCTGGTGAGCAGGGTTGGGACCTCCCTGAGGTCAAACACATGCCAAGAGCTAGTGGGAAACCTCGCCAGGCCAACCGGACCGTAACAAATGGCGCCCAATGGAAATTTAGGTAGTGTAAAAGACCAATGCACTAGACAATATACCTTTAGATATGAGAAATAGCTTATTGTATTCTTTTGTTGTGTGAGTGATTCGATATAGTTGAGTAAAGTCATATCCGTTTTTGGCATGTAAACCAAAAAGTCCGTTGTATGAACTATTCTACAATATTTGATTACTTTTACACAAGAAAAATATTCGACCAATTCATTCAAGAAAAAGGAAAGTCCTTAGAATTGACACTTAGATCAGTCTAAATGTACACCTAGTCTTGAGTTTTGTTTATTATTAGATTTATAGTTTCAGAAAAATATTCGACCAATTCATTCAAGAAAAAGGAAAGTCCTTAGAATTGACACTTAGATCAGTCTAAATGTACATCTAGTCTTGAGTTTTGTTTATTATTAGATTTATAGTTTCAGTTTGATTCTTTATGTGCGAAACAGCATGGATGAAAAGCGACAGCCGCTTGAGATAACAACTCAAGATTCGTTGTGTCGACATTCATTCCACACTGTCCTCTAACGATTATCATTAGAAGTGTAAAACACATAAAGATGTTAATTATGTTTACTTTTGTTTTAGTATGATTGATTGGAATATCACAATAGCTCTCTAGCAGAGAATAAAAAAAATAAAAAACCGTCGTACCGCCGCTGATCAACAATCCCTTAAAGAAATTAATTTTGAAGAAAAGTAGTAAAAAGTTTATATATTAGCCTCATAATTTGTCGTAGCTTATTTAATAAAAATTCAAGTATTTAAGTATTTAGGTATACGTATATATTTATTATTTTTTATATTTATTCGTTTGTAGTTATTTGTATTGCGTTTATATACTTAGAGTGTTTTTATTCTTCATGTTTTTATGTAATTGAGATAGTATTTTATTATTTAGCTTACGTATATTATTTTTAAAATTATTAGATTAATTAATTCTTGTTTTTACGTATTATTAATTTTTATCATTTATATTAAGTTAAATTTAGTTTTTTTTAATTCTTTAATATTTTTGATTGTTTTTGTTTTTTTTCCTTGCATATTTTTTTTGTGATATTATATAAAACAATATTCACAACCAATTTTAAAATTTTTTTGATTACATCTATATACAATACGTAACGTTTTTATTTTTCTTATTTAGTTCAAAATTATAGTTTTGCTAATACCTTTTAGTTTATTTGGGTGACCTCTCCCAGATCCAACTTTAATATTACTGATGCTCCTGGGTAATGCTATAAATTGTGATCCTCTTATAATGCTAGCCTTGTTTACATTTATTTCCACAGCACTTATTTTAATAAGTGTCCAACCACTGTCTCTTTCCTGGAATTCTCCCATTTGAGTGGCTATTTCGTCTACATGTTTGTCATATGATACATTTATATCGTCTGCAAGCGTTATTAGCATCATTTTTGAAATATGCACTATTGGCGCTAATGTCATCTCATCATTTACCATTTTCATGTACTCACATGACAACTCCATGTTAAATTTGAAAACAGTATGTTTAATGCTACACTTCTTTAATTCTTCAATAATAGCATTTTTGGAGTTTTGGAAGAACTCCTCGGGAAATAGAATTTCTTCCTTTTTATTGATCAAACTATAGGTTTCAATTCTTCCTTTAAAAGCGCTCTTTCTTACGGTTAATTTGTCATCAATATTAACCCTTTGGAAATTTCCTATGTGACGATTTGATCTAATATGAGCATTGAAGGATGTTGCTGCTATTAATTCATTGCATTCATTGCAATGTTTGTAGTCAGAAGGTTGAAGAACATTTGATGGGATGGGAGCATTGTGACTTTTCTTATGTTCTATTAATTTTCTTGAACACATGAAGAGCTTTTTGCAGATGGGGCAGTGATGGTTTATGTGAACATTGATCATTTTCTTTGCAACACTGATATTACATATGGGACATCCTTCATACTGATTGTCATCAGTACTTCTTGACGCATTCCTGTGCGATTCCATATGATCCTTTAGCTTAAGATAAGAAATAAATAGCTTCTTGCATACTCCGCAATGAAGACTTAGATGAACTTTAAGCATTTTTGGACTGATTTTGGAGGAGCAAATTGTGCAGGATACTGATGCCATTTTTATTATATATTTTTTTTTTATTTATGATTATATTTTCGTTTTTGATTGAAATTAAAGAACTTTCAACTTGGAGAACAATATATCAGCATTCTGAGAACAGATACGATATACTGTTTAATGATACAAATAGAGTGTCCGTGGTAAGCTAGAAAATCTGTTTATGTACTACGACAAGTGTCAATACAATACACATACTTTTAAATTCATTGAATTTTATAATACACATTTATAAAACTGTAAAAAATAACCTAATAATTTTTGAAGGATTCTCAGTTGTATAGAATCTTTTAACATTTACTCTTTTCTAATTATAAAGATTGACATTGAACCTTTTTTCTTTTTTAACAAAGGAAATCATAAATCTCTAGTAAATAGTATTTAAAATAATAAGTAAAATTAGATAGGAAAATAAAGAAAAAACATATACAATATTTTTGTGTGTAGTTGACTTTTTCACAGCGATCATTTTCAACCTGCTAAATGTATTGTAAAATTTAATGAATCCCAACATAAACCCTTTTTCTTTCTAATTCAATAGGTTGACCTTTCATTTATTTTAGAGTTTGGTAAGAAGGTGATCATAAATGTCTTGTGGTTTTCCTTCGACATACAACAGAGGACGAACAGCCGATCATAAATGTCTTGTGGCTTATTTTTTATTTTCATGTTTTGGTTTATTACACTTGACACAATATGCGTTTGTCCCTTTTTTATACAATTCATTTCGTCGATCCTTGTTGCGGGTGGGTTTTAATATTCTCATTGCCCAATTTTTGTTTTATGTTGTCTGCTATGTTGTGTTTTATTTATGTATAGTCCTCTTGTTTTTCATGTTATTGACTTTATTTTTGGATGCATATTATGTTGTGTTTTAGTTTTTTTTATATGTTTATTTAATTTTTGTGTAATTATTTCTTTTCTTTTGTTTATGTTCATGTGCCTATTATTTTCTTCATTGTCGTACTTAGTATATGTTAATGTGTGTGTCAGCTGTTTGTATACGAATATGTAGTGGCTGTGTTTAGTAACCATAGTAGTAAAGGTACAGTGTTGTATTTTCCATTCAGTGTTAGAATTTATGGTTATTTTTTTTTTGTTATTTTATTTTAAATTATGAATGAAAATACAAGCTTGTTAAATTTTATGAGAGCCTAGTATCAATGTTAGGACACCTAGACAATTTAGGACCATTTAAGGGAAATAAATAGGTGTAGGGGAATTTAAAAAAATATGTCGAAATTTCCAATTTTGCGCAAAATAAATAAATATGTATTTGAAATAAATATTTATTATATATTTTTTTTAAACAATATATGTTTTCCAATATCTCTATATATACATATATGCCGCTAGAAATTGTAATTAAGACGAGAGATTGAAGTCAAGATTAAAAACAAGTATAAAGTCGAACAAGAAACATTCAAAAATAATAGTGCGAATCTGTGTGGTGACAATAATTTTTGTTCCTTTTATAATAATCAAGGAAGTGGTAGGTCTGGAGGATTTGTTATATGGACTTCCTCAACACCACACAGGACAGAATAGCCAGGTAATATTTTTCTTCTTCGACTATAAAAACAATTTAATTATTTGACCAGACAAATAATTTAATGGCAAACGAATGGCTAATGATTGGTCTGTTTCATTAAAATATTGGCAGCCAAGTTTTGAAATATATTTATAATATCCATAAAGGCAGAAAATAATAAACAATTAATGAATATGAAAACAACAATAAATTAAGTATAAGTTAGTGTTAAGTGTAGTTGTGATTGTGTGACAAGAATTTATAAGTGTATTGTTTAATGTGATAGTTTATGTGTTCATTTACTTAGTTACACTAGTCCCTCGGATGCCGTCAAAAGCTGAGAAGAATAAAAAAGTAAAAATATATGAAATAACATCTAGAGCCCAAATATATCGTAAAAATAAAAATTATGACCGTGTGATGGCCGGTCGCTAGTCTACAATTTAGGGAGCTCCTGGTGGATTTTGGGTCATAGGAATAGTGAAGCGGATGCGCCTATGACATGGTTGGGTGGGCATCATAGGGACCAATACCTGTCCCTGGGTATTCTTCGTGTGGTATAGTGAGTGTAGTGTCAGTTTTGTTGTAGTTTTCTTTTTTTTTTTACTGTGCGGGTTCGCGGCTGGTGAGCAGGGTTGGGACCTCCCTGAGGTCAAACACATGTCAAGAGCTAGTGGGAAACCTCGCCAGGCCAACCGGACCGTAACAAATGGCGCCCAATGGAAATTTAGGTAGTGTAAAAGACCAATGCACTAGACAATATACCTTTAGATATGAGAAATAGCTTATTGTATTCTTTTGTTGTGTGAGTGATTCGATATAGTTGAGTAAAGTCATATCAAAAAGTCCGTTGTATGAACTATTCTACAATATTTGATTACTTTTACACAAGAAAAATATTCGACCAATTCATTCAAGAAAAAGGAAAGTCCTTAGAATTGACACTTAGATCAGTCTAAATGTACACCTAGTCTTGAGTTTTGTTTATTATTAGATTTATAGTTTCAGTTTGATTCTTTATGTGCGAAACAGCATGGATGAAAAGCGACAGCCGCTTGAGATAACAACTCAAGATTCGTTGTGTCGACATTCATTCCACACTGTCCTCTAACGATTATCATTAGAAGTGTAAAACACATAAAGATGTTAATTATGTTTACTTTTGTTTTAGTATGATTGATTGGAATATCACAATAGCTCTCTAGCAGAGAATCAAAAAATTAAAAAACCGTCGTACCGCCGCTGATCAACAATCCCTTAAAGAAATTAATTTTGAAGAAAAGTAGTAAAAAGTTTATATATTAGCCTCATAATTTGTCGTAGCTTATTTAATAAAAATTCAAGTATTTAAGTATTTAGGTATACGTATATATTTATTATTTTTTATATTTATTCGTTTGTAGTTATTTGTATTGCGTTTATATACTTAGAGTGTTTTTATTCTTTATGTTTTTATGTAATTGAGATAGTATTTTATTATTTAGCTTACGTATATTATTTTTAAAATTATTAGATTTATTAATTCTTATTTTTACGTATTATTAATTTTTATCATTTATATTAAGTTAAATTTAATTTTTTTTAATTCTTTAATATTTTTGATTGTTTTTGTTTTTTTTTTCCTTGCATATTTTTTTTGTGATATTATATAAAACAATATTCACAACCAATTTAAATTTTTTTTTTATTACATCTATATACAATACGTAACGTTTTTATTTTTCTTATTTAGTTCAAAATTATAGTTTTGCTAATACCTTTTAGTTTATTTGGGTGATGAATAGGGAAACTAGAGCCCAATTTGGAAATAGGAAAAGAAAAGTCGAGTTTGATATGAGCAGAACTCATATCCCATTGTCTCCGAAACAGCGTAGAGTTAGAACACCCACATTCAAAATGAACGATAATAATAATAAGGCAAATGAGGGTCAGATCAGGGATTTATCTAACACTATAATTTCTAATAGACCCAGTACATCTACTAATTTACCAACGGAAACAGTATTACTCATGAATTCTGCCAATAATAGTGCTTTGAGTGAGGAAATAACACCAGAAGTAAGAGATCTTGTGGCTGATGAAGCATTATCAGTTCAGAAAACTTTACAGGAACAAATTAGAAGTATGGTTCAGGGTGAGATCCAGGAGGTAAGAAAGTCAATAGGAGATTTAATGAAGGTTGTAGGAGATCTTTCTAAAATTGCTGCCCGAAATAGTCAAGCTACAGAGCCAACTAATGTCAATAATAATAATGTAAGTAAAGCACGAGTTACAGAACACATTCATATTAATCCACCTAGTGTAGACTTAAACGCAATACCAGGGACTAGTCATGGTCAGGCATTGTCAAACAACAGTCAAGACAGAACACCTATGTGCATACCAGCTCTACCAACTCGATCCGTTTATAGTAATTTTGTGTCACGAGAAAATGGCAACGAGAATCCAATTTCTCAAGCCACAGGTATTCCGTTTAATGCTAATTATGGCGAAAATCTAACAGGTAACTTACCATTCAATGGACATTTTAGCAACAATCAAGCACCCACTGGTTATCCTTTCGGGAATTATAATGGTTCAAATATGTCGTCTAATCCAAATGTATCAGTGCATAAAGAGTTACCTAAAATGTGGATAAGAATAGATAAATGGGGTCTTATTTTTGATGGGAATAACTCACGTATGAGCGTAGAGGATTTCATTTTTCGTATAGAGCGTTTACAGGCTCAATACGAAATCCCAGTTGTGGAATTAGAAAGAGACTTCCATCTATTGTTAGCAGGTCCAGCCAGGGATTGGTACTGGTTATTCGTCCAAACTCATTTTGGAGTTAAATGGCCAGGGTTGAAGCAAGCATTGCTAAGTCAGTACCAAACATCCAGGTCAAACTTCGAAATAATGCGTGATCTAGTGGAGAGAAGGCAAAATTTTAATGAAACAATAGATCAATTCTTAAATGCAATGAATCAGATACGTGCTAAATTAGTTCAGTCCATACCGGAATATGACATGATCAAGATTTTGAAACGTAACGTGAAGGAAAGTGTCGCTAGAATAGTGTATCCAATTTCGGTTTCATCAGTAGAACAACTAAGAATAGAGTGCAATGAGGCCGAACGAAATTTTCCTCGCAGAGATAATCGAAATTTACAGCCGCAAGATCATCGAGACCTGTAAGTGAAGTATATTTGGATCATCCTGAATATGCAAACATGGAAGGGGAGATGTCTGAAGATTTAGAAGTGTCTGCGATACACTTACATCAACCAAAATCTAACTTAAAATGTTGGAATTGTAAGGTACCAGGACACGTTTTTATGGAATGCCCTTCAACAGATAGGACACTGTTTTGTTACCGTTGTGGGAAACCAAACGTCATAACACCGAACTGCCCAATTTGTCAGGGAAACTTGAAACGAGGCGTGGGAATGACTGGCGACCTACGTCAATCCAAAAATCCCAACAAGGAGAATTAGAAAGTCAGAAAACAGCAAAAGATAATGAAAATTTGGAACATTGGGAACAAATAGCAAAATATATGCCCAATATAAGACACCAATTGCCTATAGAAACAAGACAAGACTATTATAACTACGTTAGAACACGAATATTTAATACTGAAAAGCATAGAAAACCTTTATCACAAAGAATTTTAAAAATTAGAGAAAAGTACAGAAAGAAACAGGAATTTAAAAAAATGATTGTGGATTCTGTTACTAGAATAGATAAGTTTAGTGATAATCGTGTTTATGTAGATGTGGAATTAGAGGGAAAAGGGATATTAGGATTATTAGATAGTGGAGCATCAGTGAGCATATTAGGAAAAGAATGTAGAGAAGTAGTAGAAGAATTAGGTTTAAAAATAATACCAATATTCTCCAACGTGAAGACTGCAAGTGGTCAACACCATAGAATATTAGGTAAAGTAAAATTATCCATAAAGTACAAAGATAAGAAAGATAACCTAATTATATATCTTTGTCCTGATTTGGAACAGACTTTATACCTAGGAATAGGTTTTTGGCGAACATTTAATTTAGCTCCTGATGTTATAGGCGTAGATGAAATAGCCACAGATAAAGTTTTAGAAGATTTTGTGCAGGATAGAGATAATTATAGGATGGGACCTCATGAACTAAATATTGAACAGAGACGTAGATTAGATGAAGTAATTGCTAAATTTGATACATTTGAGGAAAAAGGTTTGGGGAAAACTAATTTAGAAGTGCATTCTATTAAGTTAATAGATGGTGCCGAACCGATAAAGGATCGACATTATCCTATTTCACCAGCAGTACAGGAAATAACTTATAAGGAAATTGACAACATGCTAGAGTTAAATGTCATAGAAATTAGTGAGAGTCCGTGGAGTAACAGAACCACAATCGAAAGGAAACCTGGGAAAAATAGATTTTGTTTGGACGCGAGAAAACTTAATAAACTAAATATTAAAGACGCGTATCCCTTACAAAATATAGACGGTATATTAAGTAGAATTGATGAAACATATTTTATCAGTAGCGTTGACCTGAAGTTCGCATTCTGGCAAATAGAACTGGAGCCAGAAAGCAGACCATATACCGCTTTCACCGTTGCCGGGAGGCCGTTATACCAATTTCGGGTCATGCCCTTTGGCCTCTGCAACGCGGCCCAGCGTTTATGCAGATTGATGGAAAAGGTTATACCACAAACTTTGAAAGACAATGTGTTTATCTATCTGGATGACTTGTTAATAATCTCAAATGATTTTGATAAGCATTTGCAATTACTAGAGGAAGTGGCAAACTGTCTCAGAAAAGCCAATATAACTATAGGTTTAAAAAAATCTCAATTTTGTTTCGAGCAATTGAAATATTTAGGATTTATTGTTGGGGGTGGAATGCTCAAAACTGATCCGGATAAAGTGAAAGCAATCAGGGAAATAAAAATTCCAAAATCTGTAAAGGAAGTCCGTAGTTTTCTGGGTACTGCAGGATGGTACCGCAGATTTATTAAAAACTTCTCAGTTATATCTGCACCTCTTACAGATACACTAAAAAAATCCAAAAAAATTGTAATGACGCCAGAAGCCATAATTGCATTCGAAAATTTGAAGAAAGCTCTGACATCGGCGCCAGTGCTTCGTCAGGCGGACTTTACTAAGAGGTTCTATGTGCAATGCGATGCTTGCGAATATGGTATAGGAGCTGTTTTGTATCAGATAGTCGGAGAAAATGAGGAACATCCCATTGCATTCTTTTCGCAAAAGTTGAATTCGTGTCAAAGAAATTATAGCGTTACCGAAAAGGAATGTTATGCTGCGGTAATGGCTGTCCAAAAGTTCAGGCAATATGTAGAGATGATGCCTTTCACCATCGTGACTGATCACGCTAGTCTTAAGTGGTTAATGACTTTGAAAGACTTAACAGGAAGGTTAGCTAGGTGGTCACTTAAACTACAAGCCTTTGATTTTGAAATAAAGCACAGGAAAGGTTCTGAAAACATAGTTGCCGATATGCTATCACGATTACCAAATGTGGATGAGCTGAATTTAACAGAAATGTTAAGTTTCGAAACTAATGAATTCGAAAGCGAAGAGTATGTAGATTTGATGAAACATATACAGGAAAATAAGGATAAATTACCTGATTTAAAAGTTGAAAACGGTTTTATATTCAAAAAGATTGGTTTTGATCAAATAGGTGAGGATTCGCCATGGAAATTATGGATTCCGGCAATGATCACACATCAAGTGATCGAAAACGCTCACTCCACATTAACATCAGCACACGGGGGTGTAGCAAAGACACTCGAACGATTGAGACGATCTTTTTATTGGCCAAAAATGGCAATGCAAGTCAAGAACTTTGTAGGAAATTGTAGAGTTTGTAAGGAATCAAAGCCTTGCAACCTAAATCTAAGGCCTGAAATAGAGAAACCAGTAGTAACGGAAAGACCATTCCAAAAGTTATATATCGACTTTTTGGGTAAATATCCTCGCTCTAAAAAGGGAAATTGCTACATTTTCATTGTCGTTGATCATTTCACCAAATTCATGTTCTTGAAAGCGATAAAAGAAGCAACAACCAATAATGTGATTGATTTCCTCGTACACGAAATCTTTCATAAGTTCGGAGTGCCTGAGGTAATACACAGCGATAATGGCAGTCAGTTTGTAGCCAAAAGCTTTGAAAATTTATTAAAAACATATAAAATACAACATTTAAGAACCGCTGTGTATTCACCTCAGAGCAACGCGAGTGAAAGAGTAAATCAATCCGTGTTGTCTGCTATAAGAGCATATTTGGAGAAAGACCATCGCGATTGGGATATGTACCTTTCCGAAATTGAGTGTGCAATCAGAACTTCAGTACACACAGCCACAGGTGTAACCCCATTTTTTGCGCTTTTTGGGTACCACATGTACACTAGTGGAGCCGATTACAAATTAGGTAGGAAATTGCAATCTCTAAGCGATCATGAAATTTTAGAAATTAATCAAAATGACAAATTGGAAATTATAAGGGAGAAAATGAAAAGTAATATACAGAAAGCGCAGGAGAGGAGCGCTGAAAGATACAATAGAGGCGCACGAATTATTAGATTAACACCCGGTCAAGAAGTCTACCGTAGAAATACAGTTCTGAGCAATTTTGGTAAAAATATAAATGCCAAATTTTGTAAAAAGTTTCTAAAATGTAGGGTAGTTAAACCCGTGGGAAACAACATGTATGAACTTGAGACGTTACAGGGTAAATCTATTGGTATCTATCATGCCAAGGATATAAAAATGTAAACAAACAAAAATCGTGCAATATTTAAATAGTTCTATTTCAAAATATCCCTAATATATTTCATAATTAATGCTTAACGAAAACAAGACAATTTGACTTACCTTAAATTATTTTAACTAGAGTGATAGAATCTGCGTCTGTGATATATTGAGTGTTTATTGTTGTCCAAGGGAATGTATTAGATAAATTACGTTGAATCCGTTTATATACTAGTCCACGTCAAGTCAATGTTAACATACATCTATATTGTAAAGAAAAGAAACAAAAATTTTAACAAAGTAAAATAATTATTATTACTATTGTTTATGTACTTCCCGTAAATTGATTTTCTGGAAAAGGATACGAAAATGTCTCGAATTCCTTCTTTAAGAAAGTCTTTCGAAGACAGTGGCCATGTAGAATAGGAAAGAAAACTCGTAGAGGTAACGAAGAGTGTAGAGGTATTTCCAATAAAGTTGTGATGATTCTAAAATATGATTTATAAATATATTAAAATGAATGACAATAATACGATTTTAAATGAAAAGTTATTTTGATAAATTAAGTTTTATTTTGATATTTTTATTTGCGCTATATGTGCTACAATTGGTCGGGGACCAATTACATGAACCTGACGAGAATCTATAAAAACTATGGGAAGCCACTATGCATTTTCAGAACGAAAAAGGCAACAGTCGGCGATTTTTTTTTCTTGAACATGGTGTTCAAATCCTAAATTCCGATAATGGGAAGTAACTATCTCAAAATCCAATGTGCAATAGTAGTGCAATCTGTGTCGTTTTAAATGCAATAATAGTCTTAGGTCATCTGTGATATTAGTTTTAGAAATGCAATATTAGGTTTAGAAAACTTTGTAATTATTTGATTCAATTATTATTTTTTTTATTAATGTTTGTTTTCGTCGTAATATTGACCACTTTAAAAAAATATTATTATGACCAAAAGAATATGATTCTATAATACGACAAAGATACTTATTGACATTGAATTTTTTTTAAATAACCTCAGTAATATTAACAAATTTTATAAAAACAATAATTCCATTATCAATAATTCTTTTTGTTCAGTGAATGTATAGATGTACTGTTACAATAGATACATTTTTATTCAACTCACCTGTTAGCAAAATACATATATCAGCTGAATTAGTATTGCCCGGCTAGAGAATCTTCAGGGTGTGGGAGTTCCCCACGTTGGGCTTCTAAAGAAACTGACCCGCACACCGCTCTCTTCAACTGTGTTTTTAGACATCGGAGTTTTGTTGCATGCCAGTTGGAACTCAGGAAAAACACGCTACTGAGCTACGCACCCCTAGATACGCCACTGGCTTTAAAAAAAAATGTTTGCGTGGGGGGACGGGAGATTTGCTGTTGGGAAGAGGCTACACTCCTAATGCCTCGTATTTTTCTCCCAAAATATTAATTTAAAAAGCAATGGGCTACTACATGAGAATGGAGCCACCACTCCAGCCCATTCCCGGTGGATTTAATAAGGTGTATTAGGGATTGGCAACTACATGAGAATGGAGCCACCACTCCAGCTCAATCCCGGTGGATTTAATATTTTAATAAATGGAGACGGGCTACTAACTAGGATTGGAGCCACCACTCCTGCCCAATCTCAGTGGATTTAGTTTGATTTTGTTTGTTTGTTTTTTGTGGTTGATAGTTTTTATTTGTGTTCTTTTTTTTGTTTGATTGTTTTTTCCTGTGTCTTATAATCTGAAAAGAATGAAAACAACATATTAATAAATTATTAACAAACAATTGGAACAATACATATTTACCCAATTCCATGTCCATATTATTGTCCAATATATCTGAAAATAGAAAAAAGGGAAATATTAATACTTACCATCGTCTATTGAAATGTACTCCATGTGTGAGTAAATAACAGCTGTGTGATAAAAGTGTATAAAAGCTGTGTTTAGTAAGCATAGTAGTGGCAACACTCTATAGTAGAAAATGTATGCAGGGTTGCATTTTTCATTCAAAATAATTAATTTTGAAAAAAGTAAAATTTAAAATTATTTAATTATGAATGAAATTTTGTAAGTTGCTAAAATTACTGAACGCCTGGTATTGTAGGGGGAGGATGTAGGGCAGGAACATATATTTAATAATTAATTTGATTTAAACAAATAAATACCGCGAAAAGTTATGTTATTTGTGTTACACATAAATAATTCTTTTTATATTGTATTTTTGTGTTAAGGTAAACAGAATACGTTACTATTCGCGGGAAAGGTAGTTACGGGCCTACAACCATACAAACCAAAGGGTGATATGTATGACAAATCAGAACAAATATGTAAGCGGGAAAACTTACACATAAATCAAAAAGAAAATTTCCTAATATGGTCATACATATAGCAGGTAAATAAGAATCGGCGGGAAATAAGCCCGGCAAAAATATTGATAGTATATACGCTGACAATAGTATAAATGGAGTAGTAAGTAGACAGACGAGTTGAGAAGTTGTAGAAAAGTGCCAAAGAAAAGTCTTAGTTTGAACAAAGAACATTTTAATAATATAGTGTTACTAATAAATACTAGGGTATAAAAACCAAAATTTTGTGATAACAATAAGAAAACAAATAAAAACGTAAGTGTTGCTCAGTAGAAAAAAAAATATTAGAAACTCTAAAGAAAATTAAAATTCTCAAACAAGTGATCAGTATCGAATTCATAAAAGTTATTATCAAATTTGTAACAGCTTTAAAACTTTGTGTTTAAACATATTTGTATGAATTCGTCATATGAGTTTGGTTGATATAAATGTGGAAAAAGAAAAAATATTAAACAATTTGTGTTTTCCATATAGCTGGCTATTATCTCAGAACTAGTGATGGATGACCAATAAGTCAGAGCAGAAATAGCCAGGTAAGTCCTATATATATATATGTTTTATATCTATCCTGATACACATCCGAAACAACGTCCATAAATAGAGACTGGAGAAATTTTGCTCCAAAACGAGATAAGACACTAAACAAAACAACAAGCCAATAGGCAATTTCAAAAGAAATAACTTTAATAAAAAAAAGTAACTAAACCATTCTTCAATATAAAAACAAAATTATACCAAAAACATTAAATGCCAAAAGATAAGAAAACAAGTAAGAGTGCTATATTCGGCTGTGCCGAATCTTATATACCCTTCACCAAATTATACTTCAAAATTTTAAATGTTTTTAGGTAAACAAAATTTATTTTTTTTCCAGTTGTTTTTTGAATTTTTTGGAAAAAAAAATTTTCGATTGTTATTTAAATTTAAATTTTTTTTTTTTAAATTTTAATTTTTTTTTTAAATTTTAAAAAATTTAAAAAAAATTTTTTTTAAAAATTTTAAAAAAAAATTTTTCGTTTTTTTTTTAAAAAAAAAAAAAATTCGGGTTCAAAATTTGTTTCCCGATTTTGACCCATTGTAGGTCCAACTTACGTCTTATATACGTCGTTGCAAATGTCTTTGAAATATCTATCATTAGATATCCATTTTGTCTATATTAATGTCTTAGTAATCCAGATATAGGTAAAAAAAATAGGTCAAAAATCGAGGTTGTCTGGGTTTTTTCCTCATATCTCAGCCATTTGTGGACCGATTTTGCTGATTTTAAATAGAAAAATTCTCGAAAGCATGTCTGACAGAATTATTGAAGATTTGGATCCCGAAGATATCTGGGGTCTTCAGAAAACTGATTTCAACAGACAGACAGACAGACAGACGGACATGGCTTAATCGACTCCGCTATCTATAAGGATCCAGAATATATATACTTTATAGGGTCGGAAATGAAAAATGTATAAATTACAAACGGAATGACAAACTTATATATACCCTTCTCACGAAGATGAAGGGTATAAAAATTAAAATTAAATTAAGAATAAAAGTATTTTAAGTTATTTTTGTGTTGTGTATTGTGAAGAAAATATTGTGTCCTTCGAGATTGTAGTGTTGTATGGTGTTATGTTTAGATGTAAGTGATTCCAACAAGGCCAACAAGACATCTAAAAAGGAAAACATAGAATCTTGTTAAAACATATCTTAAAAGAAAAGAAAAATTCCATAAGAAAGGAAAATATATAAAGTTAGTTACCTTAAGTGCTCAAATTAGGCGTGAAAAACAAAGCATTAGCCAAAACGATATAACGTCATTAGGGAGCTCCTTCAGGCGTAGGTAAATATTTAAATTCGTAAATCCGGTAGTGAGTATACCTATCTATCAATTTGAGTGTTTAATGAAGCTAAAAGGAAAAAGTATAGAATATAAAAAAAAAAGTAAATTTTTTTAAGATATGGTACAAAATAATAATATTTAAAAACAAAAAGTAACGGCCAAATAACAAAAAAAAATAAAAATTATTAGATATTATTTAAGTATGAAACATTATGTTAGAGTAAAAGTAAATAGAAATAAGTTAGAAAATTATCAATAAAACTATTTTATGTTGAAAAAAAAAATGAAAAAGTTTGAGTAATTAAAATTTTGGGGGATTGTTGAGTCAGAAAGGGCGACGGAAGGCGGGTTTATAAGACTGTGGAAAAAGGGACAAGGATCTGCCACAGTTATGGTTGGGAATAAGGGCGATTGGAGGTCAAGACCTACCTCCCTATTAAGTGGTATTGCCAATAATATGTAAGTGTTTGTTTTGTAGTATTTCATTTTAGAGTTTTCTTGTTGCGACCTAGCCAGAGGGTTGAGAACTCCTCCTATGGGATGATGCCGCAGAGTTGGCAGGGTAAATGCTGGCACCGATAAAACAGGTTCGTAACAGAAATGGCGCCCAAATGAATGTATAAATTACGCATGTATAACAGCGAAACATGCAGCAATAGCCTGATTGTTTTTTTTATAGCCCGAATACAGCCATAATTCATATTTGCAAAATTGGTTCATATAGCTGCTCTAGGACGAAATGGAGGGTTTTATATGAATGGAATTATTGGATATGATGATCGGCGAAGTTTTTACAATGGAAAGAATAACAGTAGCTTGAGAGTGACTTGTAGTGTCCCCAAATGTATTGTATTCGTTTCCTTTTTTTATTTGAGTTTGTTTTAGAGTTTGGTTTTGGTAATTTTTCAGTGTTGAATGTACTGTAATGTCTGATATCCTGTCGTATAATGTTATATCGAAGTGTGTTGTATCAGAGTTATATGCGTTCGTCCTGAAAATGATTTTTATTAGAGTTCAATTGTTTATAGTTATTTGCCAGTTTTGAATGTGTATAATGTCTGATAGCCTGTCATGATCACGTGTATCGTGAAGTGTGTAGTATCAGAGTTATATTCGTTCTAACTGTTAGTAACTTTGTTAAATTTTGATTTAGTTTTGTTTGTATACCACATGAAGAATTTCAATCGTTTTTGGTTAACCGCTTTGACCTCCACATCCGTCCATCATTGCCTAAACAAAAATTAAAATAATAACAATATTATGATTTGAAAGTTTATTTTTATTATTTACTACTATAACAATTATATTATTTACAATTTTTAATTATTATATAACTACTATTTTCATTTTTTATTTAGATATCTGCATGTTTAAAACGTTTATTAAATTTTTGATTATTTGTATTTATTTATATCAATTATTCTTCAATTCATTTATTTATTTATAATTATGTTTGAAAAAGTTTATATTTTCTCATACATAATTATTTTCAAAAATTAATTTTTATGTTTGCATGATATTATTTACACTTTTAGACTGATTTATTTTGCATGTTACTTTCTTATATTTTTTGAATTTAAATTTAGTTTTTAAAATTATTTAACATCGTAGTTTTATTTTTATATATTTATACAATTATTTATTTATTATTTATTTATTTATACAATTATTTATTCTTTGACTTATTTATTTATTGATTTTACATTTTATTTATTTTCTATTTATTAATTTATTTATTTGCATACGATTTTATTATTTATTTTATTTTTGCCTCTATGTTTTTATTTCCTAGTGAAACAAATTCAGCAGAGTGCTTTTAGTCTTGGGACAGGAGCTAAGATCCATTCAAAGCTCACCTATGACGTATACTACACTTGCGAGGTTTCCTAAAAACATAAAATTTATTATCAGATAACAATTATATTCCATACTCATTTTTTTTATTGCCCGGCTAACTCCTATGTAGAGCTGAGACTCCTAATCTCAGGGTGTGGGAGTTCTCCACGTTGGGTTTCCAAACCAACTATAACCCGCACACCGTTCCCTCTGGCTGGCACCAGCGAACCCGGAGTTTTGTTGTGGGTGGGTTTTAATATTCTCATTGCCCAATTTTTGTTTTATGTTGTCTGCTATGTTGTGTTTTATTTATGTATAGTCCTCTTGTTTTTCATGTTATTGACTTTATTTTTGGATGCATATTATGTTGTGTTTTAGTTTTTTTTATATGTTTATTTAATTTTTGTGTAATTATTTCTTTTGTTTTGTTTATGTTCATGTGCCTATTCTTTTCTTCATTGTCGTACTTAGTATATGTTAATGTGTGTGTCAGCTGTTTGTATACGAATATGTAGTGGCTGTGTTTAGTAACCATAGTAGTAAAGTTACAGTGTTGTATTTTCCATTCAGTGTTAGGAATTTATGGTTATTTTTTTTTGTTATTTTATTTTAAATTATGAATGAAAATACTAGCTTGTTAAATTTTATGAGAGCCTAGTATCAATGTTAGGACACCTAGACAATTTAGGACCATTTAAGGGAAATAAATAGGTGTAGGGGAACTTAAAAAAATATGGCCAAATTTCCAATTTTGCGCAAAATAAATAAATGTATTTGAAATAAATATTTATTATATATTTTTTTTAAACAATATATGTTTTCCAATATCTCTATATATACATATATGCCGCTAGAAATTGTAATTAAGACGAGAGATTGAAGTCAAGATTAAAAACAAGTATAAAGTCGAACAAGAAACATTCAAAAATAATAGTGCGAATCTGTGTGGTGACAATAATTTTTGTTCCTTTTATAATAATCAAGGAAGTGTTATTTAAATAAAATTGTGTGTTGAAGAAAACCTGGCTAGGTCTGGAGGATTTGTTATATGGACTTCCTCAACACCACACAGGACAGAATAGCCAGGTAATATTTTTCTTCTTCAACTATAAAAACAATTTAATGATTTGACCAGATAAATAATTTAATGGCAAACGAATGGCATAATGATTGGTCTGTTTCATTAAAATATTGGCAGCCAAGTTTTGAAATATATTTATAATATCCATAAAGGCAGAAAATAATAAACAATTAATGAATATGAAAACAACAATAAATTAAGTATAAGTTAGTGTTAAGTGTAGTTGTGATTGTGTGACAAGAATTTATAAGTGTATTGTTTAATGTGATAGTTTATGTGTTTGTGTTCATTTACTTAGTTACACTAGTCCCTCGGATGCCGTCAAAAGCTGAGAAGAATAAAAAAGTAAAAATATATGAAATAACATCTAGAGCCCAAATATATCGTAAAAATAAAAATTATGACCGTGTGATGGCCTGCCGCTAGTCTACAATTTAGGGAGCTCCTTCATATGTAGAAAATAATATTAAATTGTAGAAATTGTAATTAAGACGAGAGATTGAAGTCAAGATTAAAAACAAGTATAAAGTCGAACAAGAAACATTCAAAAATAATAGTGCGAATCTGTGTGGTGACAATAATTTTTGTTCCTTTTATAATAATCAAGGAAGTGTTATTTAAATAAAATTGTGTGTTGAAGAAAACCTGGCTAGGTCTGGAGGATTTGTTATATGGACTTCCTCAACACCACACAGGACAGAATAGCCAGGTAATATTTTTCTTCTTCGACTATAAAAACAATTTAATTATTTGACCAGACAAATAATTTAATGGCAAACGAATGGCTAATGATTGGTCTGTTTCATTAAAATATTGGCAGCCAAGTTTTGAAATATATTTATAATATCCATAAAGGCAGAAAATAATAAACAATTAATGAATATGAAAACAACAATAAATTAAGTATAAGTTAGTGTTAAGTGTAGTTGTGATTGTGTGACAAGAATTTATAAGTGTATTGTTTAATGTGATAGTTTATGTGTTCATTTACTTAGTTACACTAGTCCCTCGGATGCCGTCAAAAGCTGAGAAGAATAAAAAAGTAAAAATATATGAAATAACATCTAGAGCCCAAATATATCGTAAAAATAAAAATTATGACCGTGTGATGGCCGGTCGCTAGTCTACAATTTAGGGAGCTCCTGGTGGATTTTGGGTCATAGGAATAGTGAAGCGGATGCGCCTATGACATGGTTGGGTGGGCATCATAGGGACCAATACCTGTCCCTGGGTATTCTTCGTGTGGTATAGTGAGTGTAGTGTCAGTTTTGTTGTAGTTTTCTTTTTTTTTTTACTGTGCGGGTTCGCGGCTGGTGAGCAGGGTTGGGACCTCCCTGAGGTCAAACACATGTCAAGAGCTAGTGGGAAACCTCGCCAGGCCAACCGGACCGTAACAAATGGCGCCCAATGGAAATTTAGGTAGTGTAAAAGACCAATGCACTAGACAATATACCTTTAGATATGAGAAATAGCTTATTGTATTCTTTTGTTGTGTGAGTGATTCGATATAGTTGAGTAAAGTCATATCAAAAAGTCCGTTGTATGAACTATTCTACAATATTTGATTACTTTTACACAAGAAAAATATTCGACCAATTCATTCAAGAAAAAGGAAAGTCCTTAGAATTGACACTTAGATCAGTCTAAATGTACACCTAGTCTTGAGTTTTGTTTATTATTAGATTTATAGTTTCAGTTTGATTCTTTATGTGCGAAACAGCATGGATGAAAAGCGACAGCCGCTTGAGATAACAACTCAAGATTCGTTGTGTCGACATTCATTCCACACTGTCCTCTAACGATTATCATTAGAAGTGTAAAACACATAAAGATGTTAATTATGTTTACTTTTGTTTTAGTATGATTGATTGGAATATCACAATAGCTCTCTAGCAGAGAATCAAAAAATTAAAAAACCGTCGTACCGCCGCTGATCAACAATCCCTTAAAGAAATTAATTTTGAAGAAAAGTAGTAAAAAGTTTATATATTAGCCTCATAATTTGTCGTAGCTTATTTAATAAAAATTCAAGTATTTAGGTATACGTATATATTTATTATTTTTTATATTTATTCGTTTGTAGTTATTTGTATTGCGTTTATATACTTAGAGTGTTTTTATTCTTTATGTTTTTATGTAATTGAGATAGTATTTTATTATTTAGCTTACGTATATTATTTTTAAAATTATTAGATTTATTAATTCTTATTTTTACGTATTATTAATTTTTATCATTTATATTAAGTTAAATTTAATTTTTTTTAATTCTTTAATATTTTTGATTGTTTTTGTTTTTTTTTTCCTTGCATATTTTTTTGTGATATTATATAAAACAATATTCACAACCAATTTAAATTTTTTTTTTGATTACATCTATATACAATACGTAACGTTTTTATTTTTCTTATTTAGTTCAAAATTATAGTTTTGCTAATACCTTTTAGTTTATTTGGGTGATGAATAGGGAAACTAGAGCCCAATTTGGAAATAGGAAAAGAAAAGTCGAGTTTGATATGAGCAGAACTCATATCCCATTGTCTCCGAAACAGCGTAGAGTTAGAACACCCACATTCAAAATGAACGATAATAATAATAAGGCAAATGAGGGTCAGATCAGGGATTTATCTAACACTATAATTTCTAATAGACCCAGTACATCTACTAATTTACCAACGGAAACAGTATTACTCATGAATTCTGCCAATAATAGTGCTTTGAGTGAGGAAATAACACCAGAAGTAAGAGATCTTGTGGCTGATGAAGCATTATCAGTTCAGAAAACTTTACAGGAACAAATTAGAAGTATGGTTCAGGGTGAGATCCAGGAGGTAAGAAAGTCAATAGGAGATTTAATGAAGGTTGTAGGAGATCTTTCTAAAATTGCTGCCCGAAATAGTCAAGCTACAGAGCCAACTAATGTCAATAATAATAATGTAAGTAAAGCACGAGTTACAGAACACATTCATATTAATCCACCTAGTGTAGACTTAAACGCAATACCAGGGACTAGTCAAGGTCAGGCATTGTCAAACAACAGTCAAGACAGAACACCTATGTGCATACCAGCTCTACCAACTCGATCCGTTTATAGTAATTTTGTGTCACGAGAAAATGGCAACGAGAATCCAATTTCTCAAGCCACAGGTATTCCGTTTAATGCTAATTATGGCGAAAATCTAACAGGTAACTTACCATTCAATGGACATTTTAGCAACAATCAAGCACCCACTGGTTATCCTTTCGGGAATTATAATGGTTCAAATATGTCGTCTAATCCAAATGTATCAGTGCATAAAGAGTTACCTAAAATGTGGATAAGAATAGATAAATGGGGTCTTATTTTTGATGGGAATAACTCACGTATGAGCGTAGAGGATTTCATTTTTCGTATAGAGCGTTTACAGGCTCAATACGAAATCCCAGTTGTGGAATTAGAAAGAGACTTCCATCTATTGTTAGCAGGTCCAGCCAGGGATTGGTACTGGTTATTCGTCCAAACTCATTTTGGAGTTAAATGGCCAGGGTTGAAGCAAGCATTGCTAAGTCAGTACCAAACATCCAGGTCAAACTTCGAAATAATGCGTGATCTAGTGGAGAGAAGGCAAAATTTTAATGAAACAATAGATCAATTCTTAAATGCAATGAATCAGATACGTGCTAAATTAGTTCAGTCCATACCGGAATATGACATGATCAAGATTTTGAAACGTAACGTGAAGGAAAGTGTCGCTAGAATAGTGTATCCAATTTCGGTTTCATCAGTAGAACAACTAAGAATAGAGTGCAATGAGGCCGAACGAAATTTTCCTCGCAGAGATAATCGAAATTTACAGCCGCAAGATCATCGAGACCTGTAAGTGAAGTATATTTGGATCATCCTGAATATGCAAACATGGAAGGGGAGATGTCTGAAGATTTAGAAGTGTCTGCGATACACTTACATCAACCAAAATCTAACTTAAAATGTTGGAATTGTAAGGTACCAGGACACGTTTTTATGGAATGCCCTTCAACAGATAGGACACTGTTTTGTTACCGTTGTGGGAAACCAAACGTCATAACACCGAACTGCCCAATTTGTCAGGGAAACTTGAAACGAGGCGTGGGAATGACTGGCGACCTACGTCAATCCAAAAATCCCAACAAGGAGAATTAGAAAGTCAGAAAACAGCAAAAGATAATGAAAATTTGGAACATTGGGAACAAATAGCAAAATATATGCCCAATATAAGACACCAATTGCCTATAGAAACAAGACAAGACTATTATAACTACGTTAGAACACGAATATTTAATACTGAAAAGCATAGAAAACCTTTATCACAAAGAATTTTAAAAATTAGAGAAAAGTACAGAAAGAAACAGGAATTTAAAAAAATGATTGTGGATTCTGTTACTAGAATAGATAAGTTTAGTGATAATCGTGTTTATGTAGATGTGAAATTAGAGGGAAAAGGGATATTAGGATTATTAGATAGTGGAGCATCAGTGAGCATATTAGGAAAAGAATGTAGAGAAGTAGTAGAAGAATTAGGTTTAAAAATAATACCAATATTCTCCAACGTGAAGACTGCAAGTGGTCAACACCATAGAATATTAGGTAAAGTAAAATTATCCATAAAGTACAAAGATAAGAAAGATAACCTAATTCTATATCTTTGTCCTGATTTGGAACAGACTTTATACCTAGGAATAGGTTTTTGGCGAACATTTAATTTAGCTCCTGATGTTATAGGCGTAGATGAAATAGCCACAGATAAAGTTTTAGAAGATTTTGTGCAGGATAGAGATAATTATAGGATGGGACCTCATGAACTAAATATTGAACAGAGACGTAGATTAGATGAAGTAATTGCTAAATTTGATACATTTGAGGAAAAAGGTTTGGGGAAAACTAATTTAGAAGTGCATTCTATTAAGTTAATAGATGGTGCCGAACCGATAAAGGATCGACATTATCCTATTTCACCAGCAGTACAGGAAATAACTTATAAGGAAATTGACAACATGCTAGAGTTAAATGTCATAGAAATTAGTGAGAGTCCGTGGAGTAACAGAACCACAATCGAAAGGAAACCTGGGAAAAATAGATTTTGTTTGGACGCGAGAAAACTTAATAAACTAAATATTAAAGACGCGTATCCCTTACAAAATATAGACGGTATATTAAGTAGAATTGATGAAACATATTTTATCAGTAGCGTTGACCTGAAGTTCGCATTCTGGCAAATAGAACTGGAGCCAGAAAGCAGACCATATACCGCTTTCACCGTTGCCGGGAGGCCGTTATACCAATTTCGGGTCATGCCCTTTGGCCTCTGCAACGCGGCCCAGCGTTTATGCAGATTGATGGAAAAGGTTATACCACAAACTTTGAAAGACAATGTGTTTATCTATCTGGATGACTTGTTAATAATCTCAAATGATTTTGATAAGCATTTGCAATTACTAGAGGAAGTGGCAAACTGTCTCAGAAAAGCCAATATAACTATAGGTTTAAAAAAATCTCAATTTTGTTTCGAGCAATTGAAATATTTAGGATTTATTGTTGGGGGTGGAATGCTCAAAACTGATCCGGATAAAGTGAAAGCAATCAGGGAAATAAAAATTCCAAAATCTGTAAAGGAAGTCCGTAGTTTTCTGGGTACTGCAGGATGGTACCGCAGATTTATTAAAAACTTCTCAGTTATATCTGCACCTCTTACAGATACACTAAAAAAATCCAAAAAAATTGTAATGACGCCAGAAGCCATAATTGCATTCGAAAATTTGAAGAAAGCTCTGACATCAGCGCCAGTGCTTCGTCAGGCGGACTTTACTAAGAGGTTCTATGTGCAATGCGATGCTTGCGAATATGGTATAGGAACTGTTTTGTATCAGATAGTCGGAGAAAATGAGGAACATCCCATTGCATTCTTTTCGCAAAAGTTGAATTCGTGTCAAAGAAATTATAGCGTTACCGAAAAGGAATGTTATGCTGCGGTAATGGCTGTCCAAAAGTTCAGGCAATATGTAGAGATGATGCCTTTCACCATCGTGACTGATCACGTTAGTCTTAAGTGGTTAATGACTTTGAAAGACTTAACAGGAAGGTTAGCTAGGTGGTCACTTAAACTACAAGCCTTTGATTTTGAAATAAAGCACAGGAAAGGTTCTGAAAACATAGTTGCCGATATGCTATCACGATTACCAAATGTGGATGAGCTGAATTTAACAGAAATGTTAAGTTTCGAAACTAATGAATTCGAAAGCGAAGAGTATGTAGATTTGATGAAACATATACAGGAAAATAAGGATAAATTACCTGATTTAAAAGTTGAAAACGGTTTTATATTCAAAAAGATTGGTTTTGATCAAATAGGTGAGGATTCGCCATGGAAAGTATGGATTCCGGCAATGATCACACATCAAGTGATCGAAAACGCTCACTCCACATTAACATCAGCACACGGGGGTGTAGCAAAGACACTCGAACGATTGAGACGATCTTTTTATTGGCCAAAAATGGCAATGCAAGTCAAGAACTTTGTAGGAAATTGTAGAGTTTGTAAGGAATCAAAGCCTTGCAACCTAAATCTAAGGCCTGAAATAGAGAAACCAGTAGTAACGGAAAGACCATTCCAAAAGTTATATATCGACTTTTTGGGTAAATATCCTCGCTCTAAAAAGGGAAATTGCTACATTTTCATTGTCGTTGATCATTTCACCAAATTCATGTTCTTGAAAGCGATAAAAGAAGCAACAACCAATAATGTGATTGATTTCCTCGTACACGAAATCTTTCATAAGTTCGGAGTGCCTGAGGTAATACACAGCGATAATGGCAGTCAGTTTGTAGCCAAAAGCTTTGAAAATTTATTAAAAACATATAAAATACAACATTTAAGAACCGCTGTGTATTCACCTCAGAGCAACGCGAGTGAAAGAGTAAATCAATCCGTGTTGTCTGCTATAAGAGCATATTTGGAGAAAGACCATCGCGATTGGGATATGTACCTTTCCGAAATTGAGTGTGCAATCAGAACTTCAGTACACACAGCCACAGGTGTAACCCCATTTTTTGCGCTTTTTGGGTACCACATGTACACTAGTGGAGCCGATTACAAATTAGGTAGGAAATTGCAATCTCTAAGCGATCATGAAATTTTAGAAATTAATCAAAATGACAAATTGGAAATTATAAGGGAGAAAATGAAAAGTAATATACAGAAAGCGCAGGAGAGGAGCGCTGAAAGATACAATAGAGGCGCACGAATTATTAGATTAACACCCGGTCAAGAAGTCTACCGTAGAAATACAGTTCTGAGCAATTTTGGTAAAAATATAAATGCCAAATTTTGTAAAAAGTTTCTAAAATGTAGGGTAGTTAAACCCGTGGGAAACAACATGTATGAACTTGAGACGTTACAGGGTAAATCTATTGGTATCTATCATGCCAAGGATATAAAAATGTAAACAAACAAAAATCGTGCAATATTTAAATAGTTCTATTTCAAAATATCCCTAATATATTTCATAATTAATGCTTAACGAAAACAAGACAATTTGACTTACCTGAAATTATTTTAACTAGAGTGATAGAATCTGCGTCTGTGATATATTGAGTGTTTATTGTTGTCCAAGGGAATGTATTAGATAAATTACGTTGAATCCGTTTATATACTAGTCCACGTCAAGTCAATGTTAACATACATCTATATTGTAAAGAAAAGAAACAAAAATTTTAACAAAGTAAAATAATTATTATTACTATTGTTTATGTACTTCCCGTAAATTGATTTTCTGGAAAAGGATACGAAAATGTCTCGAATTCCTTCTTTAAGAAAGTCTTTCGAAGACAGTGGCCATGTAGAATAGGAAAGAAAACTCGTAGAGGTAACGAAGAGTGTAGAGGTATTTCCAATAAAGTTGTGATGATTCTAAAATATGATTTATAAATATATTAAAATGAATGACAATAATACGATTTTAAATGAAAAGTTATTTTGATAAATTAAGTTTTATTTTGATATTTTTATTTGCGCTATATGTGCTACAATTGGTCGGGGACCAATTACATGAACCTGACGAGAATCTATAAAAACTATGGGAAGCCACTATGCATTTTCAGAACGAAAAAGGCAACAGTCGGCGATTTTTTTTTCTTGAACATGGTGTTCAAATCCTAAATTCCGATAATGGGAAGTAACTATCTCAAAATCCAATGTGCAATAGTAGTGCAATCTGTGTCGTTTTAAATGCAATAATAGTCTTAGGTCATCTGTGATATTAGTTTTAGAAATGCAATATTAGGTTTAGAAAACTTTGTAATTATTTGATTCAATTATTATTTTTTTTATTAATGTTTGTTTTCGTCGTAATATTGACCACTTTAAAAAAATATTATTATGACCAAAAGAATATGATTCTATAATACGACAAAGATACTTATTGACATTGAATTTTTTTTAAATAACCTCAGTAATATTAACAAATTTTATAAAAACAATAATTCCATTATCAATAATTCTTTTTGTTCAGTGAATGTATAGATGTACTGTTACAATAGATACATTTTTATTCAACTCACCTGTTAGCAAAATACATATATCAGCTGAATTAGTATTGCCCGGCTAGAGAATCTTCAGGGTGTGGGAGTTCCCCACGTTGGGCTTCTAAAGAAACTGACCCGCACACCGCTCTCTTCAACTGTGTTTTTAGACATCGGAGTTTTGTTGCATGCCAGTTGGAACTCAGGAAAAACACGCTACTGAGCTACGCACCCCTAGATACGCCACTGGCTTTAAAAAAAAATGTTTGCGTGGGGGGACGGGAGATTTGCTGTTGGGAAGAGGCTACACTCCTAATGCCTCGTATTTTTCTCCCAAAATATTAATTTAAAAAGCAATGGGCTACTACATGAGAATGGAGCCACCACTCCAGCCCATTCCCGGTGGATTTAATAAGGTGTATTAGGGATTGGCAACTACATGAGAATGGAGCCACCACTCCAGCTCAATCCCGGTGGATTTAATATTTTAATAAATGGAGACGGGCTACTAACTAGGATTGGAGCCACCACTCCTGCCCAATCTCAGTGGATTTAGTTTGATTTTGTTTGTTTGTTTTTTGTGGTTGATAGTTTTTATTTGTGTTCTTTTTTTTGTTTGATTGTTTTTTCCTGTGTCTTATAATCTGAAAAGAATGAAAACAACATATTAATAAATTATTAACAAACAATTGGAACAATACATATTTACCCAATTCCATGTCCATATTATTGTCCAATATATCTGAAAATAGAAAAAAGGGAAATATTAATACTTACCATCGTCTATTGAAATGTACTCCATGTGTGAGTAAATAACAGCTGTGTGATAAAAGTGTATAAAAGCTGTGTTTAGTAAGCATAGTAGTGGCAACACTCTATAGTAGAAAATGTATGCAGGGTTGCATTTTTCATTCAAAATAATTAATTTTGAAAAAAGTAAAATTTAAAATTAGTTAATTATGAATGAAATTTTGTAAGTTGCTAAAATTACTGAACGCCTGGTATTGTAGGGGGAGGATGTAGGGCAGGAACATATATTTAATAATTAATTTGATTTAAACAAATAAATACCGCGAAAAGTTATGTTATTTGTGTTACACATAAATAATTCTTTTTATATTGTATTTTTGTGTTAAGGTAAACAGAATACGTTACTATTCGCGGGAAAGGTAGTTACGGGCCTACAACCATACAAACCAAAGGGTGATATGTATGACAAATCAGAACAAATATGTAAGCGGGAAAACTTACACATAAATCAAAAAAAAATTTCCTAATATGGTCATACATATAGCAGGTAAATAAGAATCGGCGGGAAATAAGCCCGGCAAAAATATTGATAGTATATACGCTGACAATAGTATAAATGGAGTAGTAAGTAGACAGACGAGTTGAGAAGTTGTCGAAAAGTGCCAAAGAAAAGTCTTAGTTTGAACAAAGAACATTTTAATAATATAGTGTTACTAATAAATACTAGGGTATAAAAACCAAAATTTTGTGATAACAATAAGAAAACAAATAAAAACGTAAGTGTTGCTCAGTAGAAAAAAAAATATTAGAAACTCTAAAGAAAATTAAAATTCTCAAACAAGTGATCAGTATCGAATTCATAAAAGTTATTATCAAATTTGTAACAGCTTTAAAACTTTGTGTTTAAACATATTTGTATGAATTCGTCATATGAGTTTGGTTGATATAAATGTGGAAAAAGAAAAAATATTAAACAATTTGTGTTTTCCATATAGCTGGCTATTATCTCAGAACTAGTGATGGATGACCAATAAGTCAGAGCAGAAATAGCCAGGTAAGTCCTATATATATATATGTTTTATATCTATCCTGATACACATCCGAAACAACGTCCATAAGTAGAGACTGGAGAAATTTTGCTCCAAAACGAGATAAGACACTAAACAAAACAACAAGCCAATAGGCAATTTCAAAAGAAATAACTTTAATAAAAAAAAGTAACTAAACCATTCTTCAATATAAAAACAAAATTATACCAAAAACATTAAATGCCAAAAGATAAGAAAACAAGTAAGAGTGCTATATTCGGCTGTGCCGAATCTTATATTCCTTTAAGGCCAACAAGACATCTAAAAAGGAAAACATAGAATCTTGTTAAAACATATCTTAAAAGAAAAGAAAAATTCCATAAGAAATGAAAATATATAAAGTTAGTTACCTTAAGTGCTCAAATTAGGCGTGAAAAACAAAGCATTAGCCAAAACGATATAACGTCATTAGGGAGCTCCTTCAGGCGTAGGTAAATATTTAAATTCGTAAATCCGGTAGTGAGTATACCTATCTATCAATTTGAGTGTTTAATGAAGCTAAAAGGAAAAAGTATAGAATATAAAAAAAAAAGTAAATTTTTTTAAGATATGGTACAAAATAATAATATTTAAAAACAAAAAGTAACGGCCAAATAACAAAAAAAAATAAAAATTATTAGATATTATTTAAGTATGAAACATTATGTTAGAGTAAAAGTAAATAGAAATAAGTTAGAAAATTATCAATAAAACTATTTTATGTTGAAAAAAAAAATGAAAAAGTTTGAGTAATTAAAATTTTGGGGGATTGTTGAGTCAGAAAGGGCGACGGAAGGCGGGTTTATAAGACTGTGGAAAAAGGGACAAGGATCTGCCACAGTTATGGTTGGGAATAAGGGCGATTGGAGGTCAAGACCTACCTCCCTATTAAGTGGTATTGCCAATAATATGTAAGTGTTTGTTTTGTAGTATTTCATTTTAGAGTTTTCTTGTTGCGACCTAGCCAGAGGGTTGAGAACTCCTCCTATGGGATGATGCCGCAGAGTTGGCAGGGTAAATGCTGGCACCGATAAAACAGGTTCGTAACAGAAATGGCGCCCAAATGAATGTATAAATTACGCATGTATAACAGCGAAACATGCAGCAATAGCCTGATTGTTTTTTTTATAGCCCGAATACAGCCATAATTCATATTTGCAAAATTGGTTCATATAGCTGCTCTAGGACGAAATGGAGGGTTTTATATGAATGGAATTATTGGATATGATGATCGGCGAAGTTTTTACAATGGAAAGAATAACAGTAGCTTGAGAGTGACTTGTAGTGTCCCCAAATGTATTGTATTCGTTTCCTTTTTTTATTTGAGTTTGTTTTAGAGTTTGGTTTTGGTAATTTTTCAGTGTTGAATGTACTGTAATGTCTGATATCCTGTCGTATAATGTTATATCGAAGTGTGTTGTATCAGAGTTATATGCGTTCGTCCTGAAAATGATTTTTATTAGAGTTCAATTGTTTATAGTTATTTGCCAGTTTTGAATGTGTATAATGTCTGATAGCCTGTCATGATCACGTGTATCGTGAAGTGTGTAGTATCAGAGTTATATTCGTTCTAACTGTTAGTAACTTTGTTAAATTTTGATTTAGTTTTGTTTGTATACCACATGAAGAATTTCAATCGTTTTTGGTTAACCGCTTTGACCTCCACATCCGTCCATCATTGCCTAAACAAAAATTAAAATAATAACAATATTATGATTTGAAAGTTTATTTTTATTATTTACTACTATAACAATTATATTATTTACAATTTTTAATTATTATATAACTACTATTTTCATTTTTTATTTAGATATCTGCATGTTTAAAACGTTTATTAAATTTTTGATTATTTGTATTTATTTATATCAATTATTCTTCAATTCATTTATTTATTTATAATTATGTTTGAAAAAGTTTATATTTTCTCATACATAATTATTTTCAAAAATTAATTTTTATGTTTGCATGATATTATTTACACTTTTAGACTGATTTATTTTGCATGTTACTTTCTTATATTTTTTGAATTTAAATTTAGTTTTTAAAATTATTTAACATCGTAGTTTTATTTTTATATATTTATACAATTATTTATTTATTATTTATTTATTTATACAATTATTTATTCTTTGACTTATTTATTTATTGATTTTACATTTTATTTATTTTCTATTTATTAATTTATTTATTTGCATACGATTTTATTATTTATTTTATTTTTGCCTCTATGTTTTTATTTCCTAGTGAAACAAATTCAGCAGAGTGCTTTTAGTCTTGGGACAGGAGCTAAGATCCATTCAAAGCTCACCTATGACGTATACTACACTTGCGAGGTTTCCTAAAAACATAAAATTTATTATCAGATAACAATTATATTCCATACTCATTTTTTTTATTGCCCGGCTAACTCCTATGTAGAGCTGAGACTCCTAATCTCAGGGTGTGGGAGTTCTCCACGTTGGGTTTCCAAACCAACTATAACCCGCACACCGTTCCCTCTGGCTGGCACCAGCGAACCCGGAGTTTTGTTGTGGGTGGGTTTTAATATTCTCATTGCCCAATTTTTGTTTTATGTTGTCTGCTATGTTGTGTTTTATTTATGTATAGTCCTCTTGTTTTTCATGTTATTGACTTTATTTTTGGATGCATATTATGTTGTGTTTTAGTTTTTTTTATATGTTTATTTAATTTTTGTGTAATTATTTCTTTTGTTTTGTTTATGTTCATGTGCCTATTCTTTTCTTCATTGTCGTACTTAGTATATGTTAATGTGTGTGTCAGCTGTTTGTATACGAATATGTAGTGGCTGTGTTTAGTAACCATAGTAGTAAAGTTACAGTGTTGTATTTTCCATTCAGTGTTAGGAATTTATGGTTATTTTTTTTTGTTATTTTATTTTAAATTATGAATGAAAATACTAGCTTGTTAAATTTTATGAGAGCCTAGTATCAATGTTAGGACACCTAGACAATTTAGGACCATTTAAGGGAAATAAATAGGTGTAGGGGAACTTAAAAAAATATGGCCAAATTTCCAATTTTGCGCAAAATAAATAAATGTATTTGAAATAAATATTTATTATATATTTTTTTTAAACAATATATGTTTTCCAATATCTCTATATATACATATATGCCGCTAGAAATTGTAATTAAGACGAGAGATTGAAGTCAAGATTAAAAACAAGTATAAAGTCGAACAAGAAACATTCAAAAATAATACTGCGAATCTGTGTGGTGACAATAATTTTTGTTCCTTTTATAATAATCAAGGAAGTGTTATTTAAATAAAATTGTGTGTTGAAGAAAACCTGGCTAGGTCTGGAGGATTTGTTATATGGACTTCCTCAACACCACACAGGACAGAATAGCCAGGTAATATTTTTCTTCTTCAACTATAAAAACAATTTAATGATTTGACCAGATAAATAATTTAATGGCAAACGAATGGCATAATGATTGGTCTGTTTCATTAAAATATTGGCAGCCAAGTTTTGAAATATATTTATAATATCCATAAAGGCAGAAAATAATAAACAATTAATGAATATGAAAACAACAATAAATTAAGTATAAGTTAGTGTTAAGTGTAGTTGTGATTGTGTGACAAGAATTTATAAGTGTATTGTTTAATGTGATAGTTTATGTGTTTGTGTTCATTTACTTAGTTACACTAGTCCCTCGGATGCCGTCAAAAGCTGAGAAGAATAAAAAAGTAAAAATATATGAAATAACATCTAGAGCCCAAATATATCGTAAAAATAAAAATTATGACCGTGTGATGGCCTGCCGCTAGTCTACAATTTAGGGAGCTCCTTCATATGTAGAAAATAATATTAAATTGTAGAAATTGTAATTAAGACGAGAGATTGAAGTCAAGATTAAAAACAAGTATAAAGTCGAACAAGAAACATTCAAAAATAATAGTGCGAATCTGTGTGGTGACAATAATTTTTGTTCCTTTTATAATAATCAAGGAAGTGTTATTTAAATAAAATTGTGTGTTGAAGAAAACCTGGCTAGGTCTGGAGGATTTGTTATATGGACTTCCTCAACACCACACAGGACAGAATAGCCAGGTAATATTTTTCTTCTTCAACTATAAAAACAATTTAATGATTTGACCAGACAAATAATTTAATGGCAAACGAATGGCATAATGATTGGTCTGTTTCATTAAAATATTGGCAGCCAAGTTTTGAAATATATTTATAATATCCATAAAGGCAGAAAATAATAAACAATTAATGAATATGAAAACAACAATAAATTAAGTATAAGTTAGTGTTAAGTGTAGTTGTGATTGTGTGACAAGAATTTATAAGTGTATTGTTTAATGTGATAGTTTATGTGTTCATTTACTTAGTTACACTAGTCCCTCGGATGCCGTCAAAAGCTGAGAAGAATAAAAAAGTAAAAATATATGAAATAACATCTAGAGCCCAAATATATCGTAAAAATAAAAATTATGACCGTGTGATGGCCGGCCGCTAGTCTACAATTTAGGGAGCTCCTTCATATGTAGAAAATAATATTAAATTAGCGAAAGTTTTGAAATTAAGCTGAAATAGTTGAGCCCTAGAAGTAAAGATAGAAAGAATAAAATACACAAGCAGAAAATAGATACAGAAAGAAATGAGATTAAATTAAAAAAATGTAACGGCTAAAAGAAAATATGAAGAGGTGATGTTAAATAATATATTTGTGTTTATTGTTTAAATATGTTTATTTTATATATTTTTGTTTAGATTTAAGAAAATTATTAATAAAAACATGTAAGGATTTTATAATCTGATTTCTTTGATTTAGCAAAGGTAGAGGCAATGATGGAGAGGTAAGTGGAGGTGTGTCAAGTGGATTTTGGGTCATAGGAATAGTGAAGCGGATGCGCCTATGACATGGTTGGGTGGGCATCATAGGGACCAACACCTGTCCCTGGGTATTCTTCGTGTGGTATAGTGAGTGTAGTGTCAGTTTTGTTGTAGTTTTCCTTTTTTTTGTTTACTGTGCGGGTTCGCGGCTGGTGATCAGGGTTGGGACCTCCCTGAGGTCAAACACATGCCAAGAGCTAGTGGAAACCTCGCCAGGCCAACCGGACCGTAACATCCTTTCGTGATTTGAATTTATAATTATAATAAATATTTAGTTTCTGAGCATGCTCATTCATGTTTTAGATAAATTTAGTATGCATAATATTATAAAATTTAAAACATAGTTGAAAATTGAACATGTTCAATCTTGACTCGTATTCAGCTTGCACATTCATGTAAATTTAAAAAAACAAAACACTTGTTGTAAATAAATTTATTCCTATTAACAATTTATTTAAACACCTGTAAGGAATAAATTAATATCAGTTCAAGATGAGAAGACAAGACAGAATTAGGAGGAGGAACATATTTTTAAAGAAAATGTCATACAGAAGTTTAATTGACAAGTTTTTATACGATTTTGGTGGTTGTATTTTTGATGGATATTTACAAATAATTAACCATTTTAAGTATATGCTGGACGAATATGAAAACATGAAAATGGTTGAAACTATTCATGGGAAGCATTTCATCAACTGCCCAAGAATATGTAAAATATGCGAAATTGAACCTAATGGCTGCCAATGTATTAATTTTAATTTACAAAAAAATGTATTTCTTTTAATAGAAAATTATTATACCTTTTTTATAAGAAAGATAAATAAATGAAATTATATTTTAAAATGATAAATAAAGATATTTTTAATTCTAATACAACTGAAAACAAACATTTTAAAACTATAGAAAAAATTATAAAATAGTTAGAAATATTGAATAAACAAAAACCCACATGAATTCTAAAAAAATCTCATTCAAGAAATATAAAATAAACTCATTCCAATTGGAAAATCCCATCCAGAAAATTAAACCAAAGATATAGTAAAAATAATTTCTATCACATTTAAGGAAAAACACACAATTTCTTCCATCTTGGTCTTGTAATAAACAAAGGTAGTCAATCATCAATCAAAACAACGATCACGCACTTCTAAATATTACCTGAATAATCAACCCTCAAAATTATCTCTTTTTACTTCCCACACAATCTCACAATATAATAAAAACTCTTGCAGTTAACCATTCACATTTCAGGAAACACACACAATTTCATCCATCTTGGTCTTGTAGTAAACAAAGGTAGTCAATTTTCAATCAAAACAACGATCACGTACTTCTAAATATTACCTGCATAATCAACCCTCAAAATTACCTGCTTTTACTCTCCCACACAATCTCACTACTCTCTCTCAACTATTCTTATTATCCAACTAGAATCCCAACAAATCCAACAAATTCCAATTAGAAACAAGCGGCGGCATTCCTTTGATGTCCAAGATCCCCATTCCCTATCTACTTTCTACACAAGATTTTCTATAGAAAATAATGTTCTACACAAGATTTTCTATAGAAAATATTGTTCTACACAAGATTTTCTACAGAAAATATTGTTCAACACAAGATTTTCTATAGAAAATATTGTTCTACACAAGATTTTCTATAGAAAATATTGTTCTACACAAGATTTTCTATAGAAAATATTGTTCTACACAAGATTTTCTATAGAAAATATTGTTCTACACAAGATTTTCTATAGAAAATATTGTTCTACACAAGATTTTCTATAGAAAATATTGTTCTACACAAGATTTTCTATAGAAAATATTGTTCTACACAAGATTTTCTATAGAAAATATTGTTCTACACAAGATTTTCTATAGAAAATATTGTTCTACACAAGATTTTCTATAGAAAATATTGTTCTACACAAGATTTTCTATAGAAAATATTGTTCTACACAAGATTTTCTATAGAAAATATTGTTCTACACAAGATTTTCTATAGAAAATATTGTTCTACACAAGATTTTCTATAGAAAATATTGTTCTACACAAGATTTTCTATAGAAAATATTGTTCTACACAAGATTTTCTATAGAAAATATTGTTCTACACAAGATTTTCTATAGAAAATATTGTTCTACACAAGATTTTCTATAGAAAATATTGTTCTACACAAGATTTTCTATAGAAAATATTGTTCTACACAAGATTTTCTATAGAAAATATTGTTCTATACAAGATTTTCTATAGAAAATATTGTTCTACACAAGATTTTCTATAGAAAATATTGTTCTACACAAGATTTTCTATAGAAAATATTGTTCTACACAAGATTTTCTATAGAAAATATTGTTCTACACAAGATTTTCTATAGAAAATATTGTTCTACACAAGATTTTCTATAGAAAATATTGTTCTACACAAGATTTTCTATAGAAAATATTGTTCTACACAAGATTTTCTATAGAAAATATTGTTCTACACAAGATTTTCTATAGAAAATATTGTTCTACACAATATTGTCCTATTCTACAGAAAATATAGTTATAGACAAGATTTTCTATAGAAAATTATTTTGTTTCCTATAGAAAAATGTTACACTCAAGATTTTCAGGAGAAAATATTGTTATACTCAAGATTTTCTACAGAAAATATTGTCCTATTCTACAGAAAATATAGTTATAGACAAGATTTTCTATAGAAAATTATTTTGTTTCCTATAGAAAAATGTTAAACTCAAGATTTTCAGCAGAAAATATTGTTATACACAAGATTGTCTATAGAAAATATTGTTCTTCACAAGATTTTCTATAGAAAATATTGTTATACACAACATGTCCCATTCCACAGAAAATAT
Source organism: Calliphora vicina (assembly GCF_958450345.1). Lineage (NCBI taxonomy): Eukaryota > Metazoa > Arthropoda > Insecta > Diptera > Calliphoridae > Calliphora > Calliphora vicina. Next base: position 227,163 of record NW_027052672.1, read on the forward strand.
AGTTATAGACAATATTTTCTAAAGAAAATTATTATACCCTTCACCATGAGTGGCAAGGGTATATAAAGTTTCTCATTCCGTTTGTAATTTCTACATTTTTCATTTGCGACCCCACAAAGTATATATATTCTGGATCGTTATAGATAGCGGAGTCGGTCCACAAATGGCTGAGATATATTTTTGACCTATATCTGTATTACTAAGTCATTAATATAGACAATATGGATATCTAACGATAGATATTTCAAAGACCTTTGCAACGACGTATATAAGACCATAGTAAGTTGGACCTACAATGGGTCAAAATCGAAAAAATATTTTTTAACCCGAATTGGTTTTTTCACTTAGTTTAAAAATATTTAAAATTTTTATTTTAAAGTATAATTTGGTGAAGGGTATTTAAGATTCGGCACAGCCGAATATAGCTCTCTTACTTGTTTTTATTCAGTCTGAACTGTCAATTCACTTGTGGTTGTTGTGGCGAAAAATACAACAAGCCCAAAAGCAAAAACAACAACAGGCAACTTTGACAGCTCAGACCTTAAACCAAAAACAAAATTGCTTGTGGTTTTTGTAAATGTTGTATTTGTTGTAGTACTGTCGCTACTTTATTAATTTACTTTGGGTGAAAATAAATAAATACGTGAAATTTACTTTCAATAAGTACTCCATTCACTTTTATATTATCAATTATTCACTTTTCTACTATTTTATATTTTTTATTATATATTAATTTAAATTAATAAAGAAATGTAAACAAACTTTGACAGCTAGAAGTGAAAAACAAATCGAGCAAAAAATAGTCAGCTGGCTTTTCGACGTCACCTTATTAGATACGCCTTGGAATTAGGGTTATATAAGTCGATTGTTCGATTATTTGAACAATCGACTTTTTGCTGAAAAAAGTCGAAAAGTCGAAATCGACCTTTTGGTCGGATAAAAGTCGAACAATCGATTATGTTATCTCAAAAGTCGAAAAAAGTCGAATAGTTGATAAAAGTCGAAAATAGTCGATAAAAGTCGATTAGTCGATAAAAGTCGACTTTTTAGATTGTTAAAAAAAAAATATTTAATTGCAACATTATACTAAAACTATTGCAATTTGGTACACTTGCATTTTTTGCTGTGTATGCTAATATAAATAATAAATAAAGCTTTTTTCTACACAACATTCTTCTAACTATTATCGCCTTGATAAATTTCATTTGTATTGCTAAACATTACAAAAGGCGCATCAATAAATGTAGAAACTATGTATTTTTTACAAGAAATGGTAAAAAGTTGAAAATAGTAGGAAAGTCGAAAATAGTCTAAAAAAGTCGAAAAAAGTCGAAAAGTATCTGTGGGCATTATTAAATAAAAGCTTTCAGTTGATTTGATCGTAAGTTGTCAACGCTGTATTCGATTTCGAATATTCAGTTAAAGAACATTGTAGAAAGTACACCACAGATGGCGTATGTATTAGAAACCTCTAGACAGTTAAAGAGAAATCTAGAGTGCAGATGACAGTGTTATATAATAGTAGCGAATAAACATCAACTAGAGCCTTAAAGTGTGTTGTGTTTTTCAAGTAAATTCGTGTACATTATAAATTGTGTCTGTATTTCTGTGAATTTGCAAACGTGTATAAAAAATGTAAAGTATATCATCTCGTATGGTCACTCTAAACTTTATATTGTTCTCCTCTTGCATTCTTTGTCATTTTAACGCAACCGTTATTATATTATAGCACAAAACCTATGTACATTTAGCTTAAGATCATATTCAAATAAATAAGAAATGGAAGTTGTTATTTGAAGTTTAAAGAAACCACACGTGTTTTAATATGTAATACATTACATATAATTGGCGACGAGGATAAAACAACAAATATAAGTTTTTAATTTAAAAACAGTTTTTTTTATATATATATACATACATATATATAAACGTATTGCGTTTAATATTTAACAACTCAGATAAAAAGTATAAAAATATATAAAGTAAAAAAATAATAATTATAAAAAAAAAAAATGCCAACAGACCCACCAACCCAACCAAACACCCCAACACCATTTACAGTGCTACAGACATCAAATGTTCCAGAATTTTCTCCTAACCAGGAGACTTGGAAAGTATGGAAAGAAAAACTGGACATACATTTTTGCGAAATAAATTGTGAGAACGACAATATAAAAAAATCTATACTATTAAAGTCGATTGGTGCTGCCGCATACAATATGTTACACAGTTTATGTAGTCCAGATTCACCTGTGTCAAAGACCTATAAAGAATTATTTAAAATTTTAGACACTCAATATACACCACCTACAATAGTTTTTCGTGAACGTAAATTATTTAATTCCTCTACAAAAAATGAAAACGAAACTGTTGCACAATGGTATGCTCGAGTGAAAACCTTAGCTCTCAATTGTAAATTTGGGAGTCATTTGGATGCATTCGTTTTAAATCAATTTATTGTGGGTTTGCCAAACTACATTTATGAGAGGCTTTGCGAAGAAGACGAAAACTTGACTATTGAAACTGCTCTAAAAAAAGCACTAATCATGGAAACGAAAAATTCATCTAAAACTAAAGATATCGCAGATTCCAGTGTAAACTTCGTCAAAAAGAAATCGTGGGTAAAAAAAACAAACCACAACAGAGGTAGTAGCAGTGATGCCGGCAGAGGCAGTGCTGAAAAGAGACAGAAGACTCCGTGTTCTCATTGTGGCTGGCGTATTCATAGTTCTCATAATTGCAAATTTAAAGAGAACAAATGTCATTCGTGTGGTAGAATTGGACACTTAGCTTCAATTTGTAGATGTAAAAAAGGTGTAAATTATGTATCAACTAACGAACCTTATGATAATGATGATAATGATTTTTTTAATTATTCAATTTTCAGTGTGTCTGACAAATTTTCTAGTGACGTGTACTCTCTCCCCGTTAAAATAGATGGTGTTGAAGTTACAGTATTATGTGACTCTGGTGCTCCTTGTACTTTAGTTCCAGAGTGGTTTTTAAAAGCAAACAATATTACAACAAATTTGAGACATTGCAAAGTTCCATATATGGATTATAATGGAGACCGGCTGAACATTATAGGTGAATATGATGCTTGTTTTAATTACAAAGGTGTAAACAAGACCATTGTTGTTGTGGTTCCTGATTCAAAAAACCCCCCACTTCTTGGTCGTTCATTTTTAAGAGCGTTTGGATTCGAGTTGGTACAAGTAAATAATATAGGCAATGGAGATGAAAAAGCAAATATTATTGATCAGTTAAAAAATGAGTTTGCTAATGTTTTTGATAACCGGCTAGGTGAATATAAGATAAACAAAATATCGTTACAAATAAACAATGGTGCAAAACCTGTATTTTTTAAGCCAAGGCCTTTACCACTGGCTTGGAAAGAAAAAATAGAAAAGCAGCTCCGTGATTTAATAAAAAGTGACGTTCTTGAACCTGTTGACAATTCTCAATGGGGAACTCCCTTAGTACCAATTTTAAAGCCCAACGGCGATTTAAGAATCTGTGGAGATTACAAGGTAACCATAAATAAGTTTCTAGTGGATTTTAAATACCCATTGCCACGTATTGAAGAAATTTTTGCGTCGTTAGAGGGTGGAATAATTTTTACAAAATTAGATTTATCCAATGCATATAATCAACTAGTTTTGGATGAAGACTCTCAACTATTGTGTGCATGGAGTACACATATTGGTACTCTAAAAGTGAAACGGTTACCATTTGGTGTAAAGACAGCTGCAGCAATCTTCCAGAAAACCATGGAAAATTTATTAAGAGATATACCTTATGTTGTGGTGTATCAAGACGATATCACGGTAACTGGCAAAAATATGGATGATCATGTTAACACATTAAGGTTAGTACTTCAGAAATTACAATCAGCTGGACTTAAATTAAATATCAAAAAAAGTGTTTTCTTTCAACAAAAAATTTCATATCTTGGTTTCAATATTGACAAAAATGGCTTGAGTAAAAATAATGACCGTATCTCAAGTGTATTAATAGCTCCAATACCCCAAAATATTTCGGAACTCAGAGCCCTTATTGGTATGGCAAATTATTATTCCAAATTTATTCAAAATTTTGCAGAAAAAATGTCACCTTTATATGAGCTTTTACGTAAAAATGTTAAATTTCTGTGGTCAGAAAAATGTCAACAGGCATATAATTTTATAAAAAGTGCTATTACATCCGATCAAATCTTAGTTCACTTTAATGCTGAAATGCCAATAATATTAACCACTGATGCTTCGAACAATGCCGTTGCTGGAGTATTATCTCACAAATTTCCTGATGGCTTAAAGCCCATTGCTTTTGTTTCAAGAGCACTAACTTCGTGCGAGAGAAATTACAGCACTCTAGAAAAAGAAGCGTTAGCAATCGTGTTTTGTGTTACAAAACTCAAACAGTATTTACTTGGTAATCATTTTATTTTGAGAACGGACCACCGACCGTTACTTACTATTTTTGGTAATAATAAAGGTTTACCTTTAATGACCTCAGCTAGAATGCAGAGATGGGCATTGATACTTTCTGGTTTTGATTACACCGTTGAATATATAAAAGGATGTTTAAATGAAGCCGATAGCATTTCTCGTATACCCCAAGTAGATTTTGAATCCGAAAAAAAGGAAAATTCATACGTAAATTTTATTGAATCTGAAAATGGATTAAATTTAAGTTTTAAAGATATTGCTCGTGAAACAAAAAGAGATCCAATTTTATCAAAAGTGAGCGAAGCTATTTTAAATGGGACATTAAAAAACATGAAAGGAGATGAATTTGCACCTTATAGTGAAAAACACACACAACTTACTGTTGAATACAGTTGCATTCTGTGGGGATACAGAACAGTTGTTCCAGAGAAACTAAGAACAAAACTACTCAATGACCTACATAGCTCCCACCTAGGAATAGTAAAAACAAAAGCTTTAGCAAGATCTTATATTTGGTGGCCATGTCTTAATAAGCACATTGAGAATATTGTTCGTAATTGTAAATCGTGCCAAGAATTGTTGCCTAGCCCTGAAAGGAGTTATTTAATTCCTTGGAAGCCCTGTAGTTCAGTATGGAATCGAATTCATATTGACTTCGCTGGTCCCATAAATAATTTTTACTTTTTAATAGTCATTGACTCATTTTCAAAGTTTGTTGAAGTTTTTAAAACAAAAGAAATCACAACAACATTCACAATTGCAAAGCTAAGAGAATTATTTGCTAGATACGGATTGGTCGATACCCTTGTAAGCGACAACGGTCGACAATTTACCTCCCATGACTTTCAACAATTTTTGTCTCTTAATGGAATTAAACACCTTTTAACTGCACCCGGACACCCTGCAACCAATGGCCAAGCAGAAAACTTCGTAAAAACTTTTAAAAAATCTGTTATTGCCAACTTGAAAGATAAACAAAAAAATGTCAATCTTGATCAAATAATTTCAAGATTTTTAGTGGACTATCGCAATACAGTTCATTGTACAACAGGTGAATCACCAGCTAAAATATTTTTTGGCAGAACATTAAAAACTCGTTTCAGTGCTCTCAAACCACCCACTACAATGGAAAGGATTTTGGAATCACAAGAGAAAAATATAAAATATCATAATGGTGGCCGAAATATAGTATTCACAAAAGGTCAAAACGTACTAGTTCGTGATTACAGAAACCCTAACAAACCAAGTTGGACACAAGCCACAATAAAAAACAGCTGGGTCCTCGTTCATATTGTTGTATATTAAATCGCAATAATTATGAAATAAAACGTCATTTAGATCAAATAAGAAATCAACAAATGCAACAACAACAAGAACAACAGCAAGAACAACAACAAGAAAAACAACAAGAACCACAACAAGAACCTCAACAACAACAATATCGCGACACTGAAGTACAAGAGGAGTTAACCAATGACCAGTCTGAGGGGAGAACGGAGGCAAACAATATTGAGACACAACCTAGAAGAGAACTCAGACCACGAATTGGAGGTAAAGTAGTTGAAAAGAAAAGCAAATTTTGAATAATGAATTTAAAATAAAAAAAAAAAAAAAACGACAAAATCAATTACCTACTTATATTACTTATGTATACAAATTAAATGTTTTATTTGTATCTTTATTGAAAAGCTTAAGGAGAGGCGTGTAAAGTATATCATCTCGTATGGTCACTCTAAACTTTATATTGTTCTCCTCTTGCATTCTTTGTCATTTTAACGCAACCGTTATTATATTATAGCACAAAACCTATGTACATTTAGCTTAAGATCATATTCAAATAAATAAGAAATGGAAGTTGTTATTTGAAGTTTAACACGTGTTTTAATATGTAATACATTACAAAAAACATTGAGTGACTATTTAATTCTGTTGTTGTACATTTAAATAAATAAAGAGTTGTTACAATTTTCAAACTACTAAACGGCATTTATTTGCAATCAAAAGTATCCGGTTTATTTAAAGGAAATAAACCAGCGTTTTGAAAAGGTTAAAACGTAACAATTGGTGTCAGAAGTGGGATTGCAAAGTAATAAGCATGAAGTTTGAGAAACTGAAAGTTGAACAACTCAAGAAGGAATTGAGTAAGTTGGAGCTACAATCAGCAGGTAACAAGGCAGAATTGCAAAAGAGGCTTATATACGAATTCAAACGGCGTGATATTGACATCGGTGCTTACGAATTCGAGTATAAGGAAGAAATGGAAGTTTCTACACGTTCAACAACAAGCAGCATGGATTTAAGCACAATGTTCGCGGCTATGATGGAAAAAATGGAAACAGCCAACAAGAACCTGGAAGCGAAATTGAACGAAAATTCGAAACAGGAGGTTAAAACTGAACTTCTAGCTGAAGTCAAAGAAGAATTTCAAGAAACTTCTAGAGTCAACAATGAAAAATTATTAGCTGAAGTTCAAGTCAACAACGAGAAACTCCTAGCTGAAATGGAAGCGAAATTTCAAGAATCATCTAGAGTCACAGACAAGAAAATTCAGGAAATGTCTGAGGTTATTAACAGCAGAGTGGATGTCATTGACAAAAAGGTGTCTGAATTAGAGAGCGACCTAGAAAAACAATCCCAAGATGTTGATAATAAATTTCTCGATCTGGAAATGAAAATTAATAATCTTCAATGCTAAGACGGTGCGAATTATTTCAGAAACATCGAGTAGAATAAAGGCTCCTAGTTTTGATGGCACCACACCATTAAGTAAGAGACAAACTAAATCCAAAGTTAAATGTTATAACTGTTGAAAAGTGGGTCACATTCAGCGAAACTGCAGAGCACCAATAAAGCGAATCAGATATGTTTCAGCATCAAGAAATAACCAACTGGCGAATCATCAAGCATTACAGGAGCCACCTTTAAAGCGAGCTTGCACTGAGGGACAGGATCTGACACCCACACCTGATGGCCCTACCATCTCCATATCAGTACTGCAGCTGGAAAATAACAATCTTACTGCTAGTGGGTACATCTACGGTCGGAAGCACATCCTTACTATGGACACGGGAGCGTCGCAGTCTATCATCAGAACAGATTTAGTAAAGAAATCGATGGAACCAATTTGCAATGTAAGTCTACGCACCGCTACTGGAGAGCCTGCCACTGTCCATGGTAAAGTTAATGTGAAACTAACTATTGGTGGTATTAGCGTAAATCATGTCTTTGTTGTTGCCGATATTGTGGACGAAGTAATCATTGGTGCAGACTTCATGATTAATCACAGCATTACTTTGGGTATGGGACAAAAAGTCATGAATTGGCGAAATGTTAAAATACCCCTTGACGTCGGATATGAGAGCAAGTCTCAAGTAAGAAAGTTAGTTTTCGTTGAACACAAAAGGTTGCCACCGCAGTCAGAGGATTTGGTATGGGCCCGTGAGGAAGTGGAGGATTGTATAGACAATGGTTTGTTGGTGTTGGAACCAGCGGATGTGAGAAGTGGCCATGTAACAATGGAGGCCCTCGTTGAACAGTGCAACGACAGAATGGTTCCCGTTGGAGTGCTTGGTCTGTTCCGCAGAGAAAAGATCATCAGGCCGGGTTCCAAGATGGGTGAAGGTGCTTCAGCAGAAAAAGAAATGCATGAACTCGTTCGGAGACGAATTAAAATAACAAATGACCAAATGAAAAGCCGATATAGCTCACAACGTAATAAGGGTTTGTCATCCAAATTAAGGAATCACTGCAAAGGACCACATAGGGTGGTTAAGAAATTGGACGACATGGTTTATAGAATACGGAAATGTGGAATTAAAGTTGAACATCTGAAACGTCTAGGCGCCTATGGGAGAAGTGAATCTATGCCTATTCGGGACGAACAGGCTTAAGCGGGGAGCTGTGTTACGAAATTGTACTTGAATTCAAATATAACGATTTTAACGGCTGATTTAAAAGTAGCATAATGCATTCAAATAACAGTGCTGTAAAACTGTAACATATCTGTGGGCATTATTAAATAAAAGCTTTCAGTTGATTTGATCTAAGTTGGCAACGCTGTATTCGATTTCGAATATTCAGTTAAAGAACATTGTAGAAAGTACACCACAGATGGCGTATGTATTAGAAACCTCTAGACAGTTAAAGAGAAATCTAGAGTGCAGATGGCAGTGTTATAAATAGTAGCAGAGGTTGCAGTCGTTAGTGAGTTTATCAGAGATGCTTTTCGAATAAACATCAACTAGAGCCTTAAAGTGTGTTGTGTTTTTCAAGTAAATTCGTATACACTATAAATTGTGTCTGTATTTCTGTGAATTTGCAAACGTGTATAAAAAACATTGAGTGACTATTTAATTCTGTTGTTGTACATTTGAATAAATAAAGAGTTGTTACCATTTTCAAACTACTAAACGGCTTTTATTTGCAATCAAAAGTATCCGGTTTATTTAAAGGAAATAAACCAAACGTTTTGAAAAGGTTAAAACGTAACAATATGTTTTGCTTTTAAAAAATCGTCATTTTTGTTCGCGGGAAAACTGAAAAATCGTCAATCGTCATTTTAATAAATTTGACTTAAAAAATCATCAAAATGATGATAAATCGTCAAAGTTGGCAGCGCTGTATGCGTGTGAGAAGTAGGGTTCTATAAGTCGATTGTTCGATTTTTCGAACAATCGACTTTTTGCTGAAAAAAGTCGAAAAGTCGAAATCGACTTTTTGGTCGGAAAAAAGTCGAAAATAGTCGATAAAAGTCGGAAAAAGTCGAATGGTCGATAAAAGTCGAAAATAGTTGAAAAAAGTCGAATAGTCGATAAAAATCTACTTTTTAGATTGTTAAAAAAAAATATTGCACTTGCATTTTTTGTAGTGTATGCTAATATATGTAAATAATAAATAAATAAATAAATGTTTATAAAATAAAGCTTTTTTCTACACAAAATTCTTACAACATTATTCTAACTATTATCGCATTGATAAATTTAATTTTTATTGCTAAACATTACAAAATTCGCATCAATAAATGTAGAAACCATGTATTTTTTACAAGAAATGGTAAAAAGTTGAAAAAAGTCGAAAATAGTCGATTAACTAAAAAGTCGAAAGTTCGAAAAGTCGACTTTTCATAAACTACCAAAAGTCGAAAGTTCGAAAAGTCGACTTTTTAAAAAACGGAAAAAGTCGAAAGGTCGACTTTTTGTCCAGCTCCTTTTTATAATAAATTATCTATATTTTAAGAAACAATTAAACGTGTACTTAATTAATTATCAACGACCACCACAGATTGGCGACGAGGTCAACCAAAGTCTTTACAATGGATAAAGATCAATTTGCTGCATTCATGCAGATGCAACACAACTTAGTTACACAGGTAATGCAAATGGCGGCACAGGGGCAGAACACGGTACAAAATTCTGCCAACACAAGTGCCACTACTACTGCTTTATTGCCAAACTTTGAACCGTTTGACTCTTCCAAAGAGTCATTCAGGAATTACATCCAAAGGTTCAAAAATTATACGGACATGAAAGCAATTTCTACAAACAACGAGTACTGTGCCAAACTGTTGTTAAATTCAATAGGAGCAAAGCTTTTCAATATGGTAAGCGCTTTAGCAGCACCAAAGGCACTAAATGAGGTTCAGTACGGAGAGTTACTGCAACTGTTGGAGACACATCTTTCTCCAAAGAAGAATGTGCTGGTGATGCAACACCAATTTTTGTCGAAATACCAATCGGAAGGACAGTCCATTGCCGAATTCGTGGCAGCATTGCGATCCGAAATCGGGGATTGCGAATTTGTGTCGGGATGCAAATGCAAAGCATCAGTAGCGGACATATTTTTACGGGCCCAATTTATACGGGGAATTTATGATAACAACATGCGGGAACAACTTCTACAATCAGGATCGAGCCAATTTGAGGATCTTGTGGCGAAGGCAATTGCTATGGAAGCGGCTAAAGCCGATTCAAAAGAAATGACGATGAGATCGAGTACAAACAACTATAAATCAAGTTTCTAAACGTAAAATCATAAATACAACAATAAAGCTGCTCTATCGTCGAAAACACAACAACCACAAGGTAAAATTGATTACAAAAAATTGGGCATAGATGGCTTATGTTTGCGGTGTCGTAGAAGTAATCATTTCGCTAAAGACTGCCACACATATAAGGACAAACTAAAGTGTACCGGGTGCAACAAAAAAGGTCACATCGTTAAGGTCTGTATTGCTACGTTGAGTAAGTCATCAAATGGGAGAACCCCACACATGAAGTATTCAACAAACCAAATACATCAGGATGAAGATTATGGCGTTTATAAGGGATTGACGTTTACCAAAACAACAATTCTACAAATGCTGAACGATACTATACAGACATCGATATAGAAGGTAAAATGGTAAAGTTCGAAGTGGACTCTGGGTCAGGTTTTACATTTCTGCCCAGGGGACAATTTAACAAGCTACAATTAAACACACCAGTGGTTCCCACCAATATTGCGTTTCGTTCGTATACTCAAACAACATTTATACCTGACGGGAAAATAAAAGTAAAAGCTAGATACAACAACTCAACTATATTCGATGATATTTACATTGTTCCAGATGGCTGTTCAGCATTGGTGGGTCGCTCGTGGATCAGGCGGTTAAACATAAATTTAAATGACCTGGACAACAATAGTAAAACAACAAATAGAGCTGATATTAATCAGGTAAGCGTTATCGATGAAATTATACATGAATTTTCTGAGGTATTCGAAGAAAAAATTGGTTGTACACGACAATACAAAGTTTCGTTACAATTACGTGAAGGTGTCAAACCAATTTATAACAAGGAAAGACAAATCCCATATTCCTTAACGGAACGAGTTGAAAAGGAATTAGATGTGTTGGAACAAGCTGGGATTATATCCAAAACAACGAATAGCGATTGGGGGTCGCCCCTGGTAGTAATACCTAAAGCTGATTGGGGGGTCAGACTGTGTGTAGATTATAAGGTCGGCGTAAACCAACGTCTAATTGACGCACACTACCCAATTCGTAAAATCGATGACATTTTTAATAGCCTTCGGGATTCAAGGTATTTTTGTAGACTCGATTTGTATAAGGCATATTTACACATACCTGTAGACGAACAGTCGAGTATAATACAAACAATTTCAACTCATCGGGGAACGTATAAAATGCAACGGTTATCATTTGGCATTAAAACTGACCCGCAGAATTTAACAGAATTATTGACCAGATATTAAGGGATGTACCGAAAACAGAGTCGTACTTCGACGACATAATTGTACATGGAAATTCAATGGAAGAGTGCATTTCTCATTTAAAAACTTGCCTTGGACAGTTGAAACGTTTCGATTTACACCTTAACCGGGGCAAATGTTTGTTTTTCAAAGAAAGCATTGAATTTTTGGGTCACATTGTTGAATTTAATACGATACAAAAATCTCCATCAAAATTTTCTGCAATTCTTAACATGCCTACACCAAACACGGTTGACGACGTTAGAAGGTTCTTAGGGATGGTAACGTATTACGCACGCTTTATACCTAACATATCTACAACAACTACACCCTTAAGACACCTCTTGAAAAAAGATTCAAAGTTTAACTGGACCAATAAATGTGAAGATGCGTTTAACACACTGAAAAGAGAATTGGCTAGTGAAAGAGTATTGGTACCCTACAACCCTAGTTTAAAAATTCAATTGGCATGTGACGCAGGTCCAACAGGTATTGCGGGTGTCTTATCACACATATTCGATGGAGAAGAGCGGCCAATTGCGTACGCGTCTAGGGCATTGACGGCCGCCGAAAAAAATTACTCTCAGCTGGATAGAGAGGCGCTATCAATTGTTTTTCTGTTCAACGCTTCCATGAATATTTATTCGCGCGTCAATTTGTACTAATAACGGACAATCAGCCGATTATGAGAATTTTTCATCAAACTGCAAAACTGCCTCAAATGACGTCTGCCCGATTGCAACGGTATGCAGCGTATTTATCTGGGTTTAATTATGAGATACAAGTAAAAAAAGGGGTCGACAACACTAACGCGGATTGTCTCTCCAGAGCGCCCGATATTACAACAAATTTCGTCGAATGTTCTATCAATAGAGAAGTACATCTTATATGTAAAGAAACTACGTAACAACAACAAAACTAATAATGATAATGATATCGATCCAGAATTTACAGTTGATGAGGACGTGCTTTTCAGAGGTCAAAGAGTAGTAATCCCTGAAATTCTACAACCATATGTGTTACAGGAACTCCATTATACGCACTTAGGCGTATTCAATGGAAGAGTGCATTTCTCATTTAAAAACTTGCCTTGGACAATTGAAACGTTTCGATTTACACCTTAACCGGGGCAAATGTTTGTTTTTCAAAGATAGCATTGAATTTTTGGGTCACATTGTTGAATTTAATACGATAAAAAAATCTCCATCAAAAGTTTCTGCAATTCTTAACATGCCTACACCAAACTCGGTTGACGACGTTAGAAGGTTCTTAGGGATGGTAACGTATTACGCACGCTTTATACCTAACATATCTACAACAACTACACCCTTAAGACACCTCTTGAAAAAAGATTCAAAGTTTAACTGGACCAATAAATGTGAAGATGCGTTTAACACACTGAAAAGAGAATTGGCTAGTGAAAGAGTATTGGTACCCTACAACCCTAGTTTAAAAATTCAATTGGCATGTGACGCAGGTCCAACAGGTATTGCGGGTGTCTTATCACACATATTCGATGGAGAAGAGCGGCCAATTGCGTACGCGTCTAGGGCATTGACGGCCGCCGAACAAAATTACTCTCAGGTGGATAGAGAGGCGCTATCAATTGTTTTTTCTGTTCAACGCTTCCATGAATATTTATTCGCGCGTCAATTTGTACTAATAACGGACAATCAGCCGATTATGAGAATTTTTCATCAAACTGCAAAACTGCCTCAAATGACGTCTGCCCGATTGCAACGGTATGCAGCGTATTTATCTGGGTTTAATTATGAGATACAAGTAAAAAAAGGGGTCGACAACACTAACGCGGATTGTCTCTCCAGAGCGCCCGATATTACAACAAATTTCGTCGAATGTTCTATCAATAGAGAAGTACATCTTATATGTAAAGAAACTACGTAACAACAACAAAACTAATAATGACAATGATATCGATCCAGAATTTACAGTTGATGAGGACGTGCTTTTCAGAGGTCAAAGAGTAGTAATCCTTGAAATTCTACAACCATATGTGTTACAGGAACTCCATTATACGCACTTAGGCATCACTAAGATGAAAGAACTGGCACGCCGCTATGTATACTGGAAGAACATTGACAAGGACATTGAAAATTTGGTGCGATCATGTCCATCATGTGCGTTAGTAAAAAGTTCTCCAGCTAAAGCGGAACTTCATCCGTGGGAAGAGCCAGATGGAAGTTGGCAACGCATACACATAGATTATGCCGGTCCTTTTCAAAATAATTTTTTTCTGTTGGTAATGGATGCAAAGTCGAAATGGGCTGAAATCGGTATTAGCCGAACAGCACCGTCGTCATTGTCGACATTAGAAATTTTAGAAGAAATTTTTTCGAGAAATGGATATCCAAACGTTCTGGTATCAGACAATGCAACAATTTTTACAAGCGAGGAATTAAAAACTTTTTGTAAAAACTGTGGCATTTTTCAAAAGTTTATAGCGCCAGGCCACCCAGCCACGAATGGGTTGGCAGAGAGAAATGTACAAACTCTAAAACACAAATTAACGACAATGGAAAATGAAACGATGTCTATTCGGAAAAAAGTACAGGAAATACTTTTTAAGTATCGCGCGACACCATTAAAAAACTCTAAAACTCCTTCGGAACAGCATTTGGGAAGGCAATTACGTATAAGTCTGGATGCATTTAAACCAACTAAGTTTAGACTGCCTCCACATTTAGGGGACTACATAGTAGACTCTGAATGAAACCTCATACGATTATTTATTATCATTTTGTTTTATTGATTCGATTTTAAAAATATTTTGTCAAAATATCAAATTATTAAATTACATAAATACATTGAATTAAATATTGTAATTTTGAATAAGTTAATATAATTAGTATGTAAAAAGGGTGAGAGAATTGTAATATACAAATCTGGTATCCTTTATTAATATTCATCACTTAAGTCGGGTTTAGCAACATTTCCTATCACTTCCAAAATTTCACCGTTATTAAATTTTTTGATTCTAAGTCAAATAACGAAAATTTGTTTTGGTTTTTTTGGCTTTAATGTTCAAAATATTATGAAACTTAATAGTCCCGGTGTTCTTTGGTGTTGATAGCTCTCAGAATTAAAAGCACAAAAACGTTAATATTTTTGCCTGCTCTCTCTTAGTTTAAGAGTAATATGAATTTAAAGTCAATATATATAATAGTACATTAATCATATTTGGAAAACAAACAGATCGTTATGGGTATCATTGAATAGAGCTTTACAATACCTTTAATATGATATATAATACAGTTTATTAATATTGTGAACCAAAAATTCCTTTTTGAATTTATGACAGTACTTCAGAAAATTTTGATATACAGAAAAAGTGATTTTAGCGAAGCAGGTGTTCGATACACCCCAGAGTTAAAAGTCCCTTCACCCTACGGGGATCTTGATTTGTTCCAATTTGTTTAGAAATTTCATATAAAAAGTAAGTATTTTACATTCAAAACATAACAACAGCGGCACTGTTGACGTCACGAAAAAAGAGTAAAAGAGTACACTAAAATAACGGAATTGTCGATGGCGCAATCTTGTTTATTTCATTCATGAGTAACGCCCACAATGCACAGTGCATAGGAGTTGCCGATCCCGATTAATATAAAAAGGTAACTCGATTTTTTGTTACTTTACAGGAGAAGAAAAAAACTTAATAAAATCCATAAAATTTGAGACACAAAAAAAGTTTTAATGCAATTTTTAATAAGAAGAGACATCACATTTTATTTATAATTTAAAATTTCTTTCTTTTTATTTTAATGAAGTTATTTAATATACCCCTTTACATTGATATTTTTGAAAAAGAAAATATTAGTTACGACTTTTTTATATTAAGCCATCGATATGTACATGTTCGCAAACTCTAAATCAAGGCGTATTTAACAAGGTGACAGCAGTGGCGAATTGAAATAAATACAGCCGAATTCACTTATTTTTTATATATGGAGTTTGACATAAAGGTGTTCCGGCGAATATTTGTTTCTGTAATCAGCTGTTCTCGTGAGGTCACCTTATTAGATTCGCCTTGCTCTAAATTTATTTTTAAGGTATTTCGTCAAGGTGCATTTAATAAGGTGGCACAGCTGATTATAGAAATAGCACGCACAAATGTCAAACTACATATATAAAAAATATCCGCCCGTATGTCAAACTCTATATATAAAAAATAAGTGAATTCGCCTGTATTTATTTCAATTCGCCACTGCTGTCACCTTGTTAAATACGCCTTGGTATTTCGTACATTTTGTAGCGAATGTGTATGTTAGGGTTCTATAGCTGAAAAAAAAGTCGACTTTTCGACCTTTTCCGTTTTTTAAAAAGTCGACTTTTCGAACTTTCGAATTTTTTCGTTTTTTAAAAAGTTGACTTTTCGAACTTTCGACGTTTGGTAATTTATAAAAGTCGACTTTTCGAACTTTCGACTTTTTAGTTAAATCGACTTTTTTCGACTTTTTTAGACTATTTTCGACTTTCCGACTATTTTTGACTTTTTTCAACTTTTTACCATTTCTTGTAACAAATACATAGTTTTTACATTTATTGATGCGCCTTTTGTAATGTTTAGCAATAAAAATGAAATTTATCAAGGCGATAATAGTTAGAAGAATGTTGTGTAGAAAAAAGCTTTAATTTATAAACTTTTATTTATTATTTATATTAGCATATACTACAAAAAATGCAAGTGTACCAAATTGCAATAGTTTTAGTATAATGTTGGAATTAATTTTTTTTTAACAATCTAAAAAGTCGACTATTTTCGACTTTTATCGACTATTCGACTTTTTTCGACTTTTATCGACTATTTTCGACTTTTATCGACTATTCGACTTTTGAGATAACATAATCGATTGTTCGACTTTTTTCCGACCAAAATGTCGATTTCGACTTTTCGACTTTTTTCAGGAATAGTCCAAAAATATTAGTCGACTTAGAATCACTTTCTGAGTCGATTAAACGATGTCCGTCCGTCCGTCTGGCTGGCTGTCCATGTAAACCTTGTGCGCAGAGTACAGAGGTTTCGGTCTTTAGACGGAGCCTCGACCCAATTTCATAATGATCGGTCCATAATTGGTCATAGCTTTCATAAGGCCCATTTCGAAAATCGCTTATGAATATAAATTATTTAAATTTTAAAAGAATTTTTTTTTCTATTTTACTTAGTATAGGGTATTATATGGTCCGGCTTGACCGACCATACTTTCTTACTTGTTTCTGATTGAAATTCACAAAGGAAAATCAAAAAAAAATTGAGCAAGGCGTATTTAACAAGGTGACAGCAGTGGAAATTGAAATAAATACAGGCGAATTCACTTATTTTTTATATATAGAGTTTGACATACGGACGTACGGGCGAATATTTTTTATATATGTAGTTTGACATTTGTGCGTGCTATTTCTATAATCAGCTGTGCTGCCGATGGCACCTTATTAAATGCACCTTGAAATTGAGGAAGTCGAAACCAAGGCGAATTCATATATATGAATTCGCCAAACAATCCTAAATAAAATTTTCTTATAAATTTAAAACCAAAGTAAATTAATAAAGTAGACTCCAAGGTGCATTTAATAAGGTGCCATCGGCAGCACAGCTGATTATAGAAATAGCACGCACAAATGTCAAACTACATATATAAAAAATATTCGCCCGTACGTCCGTATGTCAAACTCTATATATAAAAAATAAGTGAATTCGCCTGTATTTATTTCAATTCGCCACTGCTGTCACCTTGTTAAATACGCCTTGGTAGACTCAGTAGAACAGCTGGCTATTTTTTTTATTCAGTCTGAACTGTCAATTCACTTGTGGTTGTTGTGGCGAAAAATACAACAAGCCCAAAAGCAAAAACAACAACAGGCAACTTTGACAGCTCAGACCTTAAACCAAAAACAAAATTGCTTGTGGTTTTTGTAAATGTTGTATTTGTTGTAGTACTGTCGCTACTTTATTAATTTACTTTGTTTAAAACGTTTTAAAATAAAAGCTAAAAATGTTTTTTTTTTAATTAAAAAAAATTTTAAACTAAAATTTTAAAAAAGAAGACTATGTATGCTTTAACATAAATATTAAAAACTTTTATCGGTGAACAATCTCCGGAAAGTTGATTTCAACAGACAACAGGTAATGCGTTATCTATAAAATTCCAGAATATACTTTATGTGTACCAAGGCGTATTTAACAAGGTGACAGCAGTGGCGAATTGAAATAAATACAGGCGAATTCACTTATTTTTTATATATAGAGTTTGACATACGGACGTACGGGCGAATATTTTTTATATATGTAGTTTGACATTTGTGCGAGCTATTTCTATAATCAGCTGTGCTGCCGATGGCACCTTATTAAATGCACCTTGATGTGTACGTAAAATCAAAATGTAGAAATTACAACGGAATGACCAAAGTAAATTAATAAAGTAGCGACAGTACTACAACAAATACAACATTTACAAAAACCACAACAAGGTGCATTTAATAAGGTGCCATCGGCAGCACAGCTGATTATGGAAATAGCTCGCACAAATGTCAAACTACATATATAAAAAATATTCGCCCGTACGTCCGTATGTCAAACTCTATATATAAAAAATAAGTGAATTCGCCTGTATTTATTTAAATTCGCCACTGCTGTCACCTTGTTAAATACGCCTTGAACCACAAGCAATTTTGTTTTTGGTTTAAGGTCTGAGCTGTCAAAGTTGCCTGTTGTTGTTTTTGCTTTTGGGCTTGTTATATTTTTCGCCACAACAACCACAAGTGAACTGACAGTTCAGACCATGGCGTATTTAACAAGGTGACAGCAGTGGCGAATTGAAATAAATACAGGCGAATCACTTATTTTTTATATATAGAGTTTGACATACGGACGTACGGGCGAATATTTTTTATATATGTAGTTTGACATTTGTGCGTGCTATTTCTATAATCAGCTGTGCTGCCGATGGCACCTTATTAAATGCACCTTGGGAATGACAATCTTATATTTACCCTTGCCACTCATGGTGAAAGCTATAAAAACCTAAATAACATGCCCATTTGACAAAACCCGTTTTATTAGTACAATCACTAGTTTTTTATTTAAAATAATTTAAAAAATGAGTAAACAAACGAAAATTAAATGAAAAAAGGAAAAACGAACCATCATTATACAAATTATACTAAAATAAAAAGAACTGCCTTTAAATTACTCGTAATTTCTCAATAACTTGTTGATATTCCTTTTCCACTTGTTCGTATTCCTCCTGTAACTGTTCAATGCGCAGTTTCAGATTGGGTAAGCGGGCCCGTAACCATTCAGTGTCCATTTTAGCCTTTTCCATTTTTTTGATATCACTTAATTGTTTGTGATACACAGCATTTAAACGTTTTTTCACATCCAAACGATAGGAGGTGTAATCATCCTTGTCGTGTATATTTATATAAAACAAGCGTAAAATTTCATAGACTTTACGGCACTGGCGGGGGTTTAACTACAAAAATTTGCAAATAATATAAAAATATATTGTGGTAAATTGTAGAAATATTTACTTTCAAAACTTCTCTAGCCTCCTTGATCATTTCCTTGTTAAAACCCTTTTTAAGTTCCTCCTTTTGAAACGACTTCAGTTTCTTACACAAAAGGGCATCCACAAAATTACGCATACGTTGAAAATCATGCGAGGGATCTTCCACTGTTATGTCTATGACATTTTTCAGAGTTTGATAGAAATTATAAATGGTTTTTAGAAATTTGGTACCTACGCCCAACTTTTGGAAAGGTGGTAAAACCAACATTTGAGAAATTCTAGGACGTATATTTTGGGGATATGCATAATACTCATAGACGGTGGTGTAGCCCACAGTGGCAAAAGATACCTCACCATTATCATTTTTAAATTTTTCATAGCTGCAAAAAAAACAAAACTTTATTTAAAGAAACTAAAATATAAATATTAAACTAAATATAAAATTTGTACATACCATATAAAATATGACCACTGTGGATCATCTACATCAATATAAGAAGCGGCATCCACAAACCATAATACAAATGTCTGCAAACGTGAGAAAAATTTCAAAAACGAAGGCTGTTTGTAGTTGGAATTGTAAAATTCAAACACTCTTTTTTTGCCATCATCTTCTTGCTTAAATTCAAAAAGTTTTTCACCAAAAGGCTGGAATTTGTCTGCCTTATCTAAAGTCTTTAGAAATTCATCCATATTTACAAAATAACAACCATCCGGCAGTTTTTCCGCTATCGTTGCCACCACATCATCAGCCTTAATATCTCCCTTAGACAATTCGTCCACCTTCTTGTCGTAATCTATGCCCAAATAAATGTGCAACGGTCCGGCTGTGTACAGTATGCGTACTTTTAAGTCTTGATATCCAAATATGCTTTCGGATTCGCCAAATATTTGATGGGCCATCAAGGGGTGAAAAGCTAATTCTTCATTTTCCAAATCCGACTTAGAACGTACTTTAACACAATGAAATGTATCCATTATTATCTATTAGTTTTCTAATTATTTGTGACAAACTTACTCAATTTGAATTCCACCACTTCTAAGGCATCCAATACTAAATCTTGGTATTCTTGTATCTGAGCCATGCTTCAAGTTTTTTGCAATAACTTTCCAATCGTTTGTTGCAAATCTTGACGCGCAAACAAATATTTTTCTCGTATTTCACTTAAAATTATATTGATATTTTTAACATTTATTTGAAATTTAGTTTTCTCTTTGTAATTTGTATTGTTTTAATTTGTTTTATTTAGGACTTTCGTTGTAGATTTAAAGACTTTTAACAAAGCAAGAAGACTCCATGAAAAATAAAACAAAATAATTGTGCGAAAACATCTTCTTCCTTCAGGCATTCGCAGTGAATTGTTAGCAACAGAAGATGCCAGATGCTCAAGTGTTTTATAGGGTTTCTCTTGAGTGGAAGTCAAGATATATTAATTATAATGTGTGAATTTTGTTATTTAAAAACGAGAACGTTTTGACTTTGTTCTTAAAGGTGTCAATTGTTTCTAAATCTTTATTGAATTCAAATTCTTAATTATTGCTTAAAATTAATGTATTGGCTGTACCAATACATACTTATTTTCTACAAAGATGCCGATTGTGCACTTTTAAACAAAGGCATCTTTGATGGTCACATTGTGTCAAATCATACGATCAATCCAATTCGATTGTGTGCAAACTTTGTGTTTACATTAACCATCTGGTGGTCTTCGACAATATTTATTAATTAAGAGAATTTGTTTACAAATTCGTCAAACTAAAATTAATTTGAAATAAAACAGTAGGGTAGTACTTAAAGCTACCCACTATGTTTCGTTGATTTATACCGGAATAGACATTGGACTATCCGGAGGATTCGCACATATAACTCCCCTATCGTTAAGATTCGAGTCCCTTCGAATATATTTCTTAATTCTAATTAATATAAAATATAATACAAATACAAGAACCAATGAATACAGTATATAAAAATTATGATTATTTTGCCGTTTTTTTAAAGTCTCCTCAATTTCACTCACGTTTGTAAAATTTACTTCAGGCATCAATTGTGTTATATTAGCGGGCAAAACATTAAAATTAGGAACAATTATATTTAATTTACTTTCAAATCTTTTAATTTTAAAACTATCTATCTTAGCTTCACAATTTTCAATACCGACAACATAATTCCCTTTCAGAGGATACGTAAAATTAGTACATGAATCGTACAAAGTTCCCTCCATGTTAGTCAACAACAAATTTCCAATTTCCATCTCCTCAATGGATCTTTCCTTTCTTTCAATCTTTTTACAATTCTGATAATCATTTCTTACAACACTGGATATACACGGATCCGCAATTTTCATCTTAGATAAAATATTTTCCTTCTCCACAACATATGTTAATTTTCCTACAGTTACAGTCCTCGTTATTTGAATGTTTATCTGCATAAAACTTTGATTTGGTACTGGTACCACAATCTCCGTCCTATATTCCTCGTTTATAAAATTCGGTATCAAAAGAACGAAAACTATTAAACTGTTATCTATCGAACCCAAACTGCTCTTCATATGTCTCAACTTCAGGCTGTCTATATCAAAGTGATCTATTTCCTCGTTTGTCAAAAAAAATCTACCCGCAATTCCGTGCCTGGACATAACTATATTCTCCTGCACCCGTTCAATTTTATCCCTTACTTCATCAATCAACAGCACGAAATTATTATACCTCGTCACTCTAAAGCTTTCCTCGATTTCGCCTGTGTATGTTCTATTGAACCATTTTCTATTTTGTTCTACAGCCAATCGAATATTTTGCAAATAACTTTGCATTTCGTTATTTATTTTAACCTGTTTATTCAAATTATTTATTATATTACTCTGTTTCAAATCCACATCCTTGAAATGATCCTCAATTCTCAATCTATCCTCATCATCCATACTTCCAAAAAGCCAATTTATAACTCTACCTCCCACGTTCACCAAGGCTCTCTTGCTCCTTGATCCCGTATGAACTTTCAATGTTTGTAGCGAACGCTCGACCTCGCCAATTTTCTAATTCAGGCTTATAAGAAGCCATCCATCTTCTATTCGTCTAAAATTGTGTGATATGCCCAATTTCAACTTCTGAACAGTATCCCCAATGTCATTTATGTTAATTATATGAATCAGTTCCGAGTAACCCGCTATTATGTTAAGAGGTTCTCCCTGCAGAACGGCATACCCTGCTTGTGTTTCGATATTTCTTATATGCACTGCAGATTCAATGTGTGATGTCCATCCGAACATCAGGAACACCAGGATGAGCAACATCATCTGAAAAGGTTTTTAGAGGCCTTTTAATATTTGCCAAATGAACTTTATTAGGGTTATTAGAATTATACTTCAAAAATCTCTTGGCAGTTTTTTGCCTCTGGGCTTTGGGATTCTTTACATACAACTCCCTATTATCATAATTCGGAACCCTACCTCTTTTCGAATTTATCCTGTCAATGACCTTTTTCTTTCTATCACTCATATACTGAGCAATTTTCCGATGATCCATATCGGAACGGTTCAACAGGTCGATTGGCTTTACCTTTGTAGTGGAGTGAATTGTGGTGTTATAGAAGCCTATTGCTCTAATGACCAACTCCTCCACATCCATATTTTCATTACTCGGTTTCAATATTCTAATGTGCTCTAAAAGAGACAAATGCATCCTCTCAATGTCAGAGTTACCTGTATGAGAACGCTCTGTTGTGAAATGCGTTTGAACATTATTCTCCGCACAGAACAATCTTATTAAAGCGTTGTTAAACTCATTGTCCATCACCAGCAACTCTGGCTTACCAAGCAAGGCAATTCTTTCCTGAATCTTTATCTTGACAGTACACATATTTTTATCTGAAATTTTATGTACAGAACCCAATTTGGTAAATCTGTCTATTGTGGTAAGAAAACATGTTCTGTGAACCTGAAAGATATCCATATGGACAATCATGTTCGGTCTCTCAGGTGTAACAGTATGGTTAAAGTGGTTGCGATAGGGATTTCTATCGTATTTAGCTTCATTGCATATTCTGCAAGAATTTATATACTTGTTTACGAATTTTATTAAATTTGCATAAAAATGTGAGTCTTTTATTTCCTCAAAATTCTCTAAAATACCTCTATGGTTTCCGTTATTATGAGTATTTTCAATTATCCCATACATTTCCTCTTCATTAGGTATGTCAACAGCCAACTTCGTATATTTAACAAACTTTAAATTTTGATCATTACCAAACAACGATTCCAATTTCTCTTGGACTATACAATATAAATTATCTGAAAGTTCGGAATATATGCCGACTCTCCCTTTTTTTAACGTTCTTCTAAATAAATCGTTTAAGTAATGATCATTACGCAAATCGTTTTCGCATACGTAAATTACATTGTATTTTCTATACAAAATTTCGTGTTCCTGTTGCTTAGTTTTTAAAATTCTTATTTGTGTTCTATATTTGTTTACAACAGAATCACTTATAAAAAAATTGGTACTGCCATCATGTTCTTGTTGGCTATGTACCGTTGCCATTTCCTCCGATATTTCAAACAGTGATTTAATATCACAATCTTCAGCTTCCTCATTATTGGATTCCAATCGACTTAGAAAATCTGCAACCTTATTATCTTTGCCCTTAACATATTCGATATCAAATTCATATTCGGCGAGCATGATCTTCCATCTACTCAATCTGGAATTTGGCTCCTTTAGGGAAGCCAACCATTTAAGAGGCTGGTGGTCGGTGTTGACCAAAAACTTAGTGCCAAAAAGGTAAGGACGAAAATATTTAGCCGCCCACACTATAGCCAAGAGTTCTTTTTCTATTGTACTATAGTTTTTCTCATTATTATTTAATGTTCTACTAGCATAACAAAGGGGCTTATCACCCTGGCTAAGAACAGCACCCAATGCGACGTTACTAGCATCTGTAGTAAGGACGAATTTCTTGTTGAAGTCCGGATAGGACAGTATTGGTGGGTTTGTTATGATTCTTTTTAATTTTTCAAATGATTCAATGTAAGAAGGATCATCAGTATTTATCTTGACATCCTTTTTTAAATATTTTATTATTGGTCCGGCTATAGAAGAATAATTCTTTATGAATTTTCTATAGTACCCAGTAAGACCTAAAAATTATTTTATTTGTTTCACAGTACCTGGAATAGGTACATTATTAATTGCCTCAATCTTGGAGGGACAAGGTTTTAGACCGTTTGGTGTAACTATATGACCCAAGAACTGAGTTTGTCTAGCCAGAAAGTTACATTTATTCATTTGAACCTTTAAATTATATTCATTTAAAACAGAAAATATTTTTGTTAGGCTATTAAAATGTTCATCCAATGAAGAAGAGAAAACCAATATATCATCCATATAGATGACGCAAATTTTATTGATGTATTCACTTAAAACGTAATTCATCATACGCTGAAAGGTAGCGGGTGCATTCTTTAAACCGAATGGCATTCTGATAAACTCATAATGTCCCATTGGTGTTGAGAAGGCTGTCTTCTGAATGTCCCTATCTTCCATCTTAATCTGGTGGAAACCTTTCGCAAGATCAATGGTGGAAAAATATTGTGCCCTACCCAATTTATCAAATAGAGAATCTATATTGGGTATCGGGAATTTATCTCCCACAGTAATATTATTTAGATTTCGGTAATCAATGACTATACGCCATTTTCGTTTACCGTCATTATCCAGTTTCTTCGGTACTATCCATAAGGGTGAGTTATAAGGCGATTTACTCGGCCTAACTATTCCCTGGATTAGCATATCCTTTATCTGGGTTTCAATTTCCCTTTCATGTGCTTTAGGGTATCTATATATTTTAGAATACACCGGTTTATCCGATGTTGTGATAATAGTATGTTTAACAGCATTAGTTGTTGTCAGAATTTGACCTTCTTGATAGAATGTAACTCTGTTTTTATTTAAAAACACATTGGACTGATCTTGATTTTGAGGGTTTGGTTTATATGAACTATTATTAAAATTTGGTACATAATGTCCCCTCCTTAGTTTTCTGTCAAAATTTTTATTCTGGGAACCATTTGGATACGAGTTTTTTCGTAAATATACATCTTTCATCAAATTGTTTTCAATGAAATAGGTTTTCGCGCCAGAAATTGTAATAACATTGTTCTGTATGAGCAACGTTTTCATATTCAAAGGAAGAGAATTTAAATATATCTCGAAAATCAGTCTTTGGTTTATATCCGGAGAAAACATAGCGCTATTCTCCGGATTGAGACTGTACTTAGTATTCATGAGATTTAATATCTCGTTTAATTTATGATGAAATTCCTCAACATTCAGAGCCACAACGTTCATGGCCTGATTTCGCAACCCCAAAAATGACTCCTTTACACCAAATTCCTCTCTGAGTTTGGCAATAATTTGTTCCCAAGTTGGCCCTACAAGTGTCTCAATTGCTTTCAAGGCTTTACCCTGAAGACGGTTCGCCAAAATAGACCTAACAACTGCCTTGTGTTCGTCCGCCACCAAAGACAACACCGTATTTACGTCTCGCAAATAACTTGTCAAAGCATATTCGTTTGACCCACTAAATGGCGGCAAACTACGAGCCTCACGTAATCCCTCCGATAATGTTAACGACATTTTCTATATGTCCCTAATTCAAATCTCAAATCAACAAAAAAACTGTCTTCTTCCTTTTCTTCAATTCACTCAACAAACTATCTATTCTCTATATCTTCCTTTCCAGATTTTAAATTCGATTGTTAGTATATACTTAATTTTATATGCATATATATATATACCATTCCTTCAGAAATCCGTTCCTTTCAAGAATACGGGTTTCAAATAAAAATGGTATATATCGGTCACTCATCAATTGGTAACCGAATAAATTCTATCGCACTATGGGAGTGTCCCTTGGGAGTCACCAAAGTCGACAAAATAAGAAATAAATTTGTTAGTTAATACTTTTAAGACAATTTTTTTTTTTTTTTTTTTCAGAATAATATTTTAAAAAACCAATACTTATTATACTTTAACTATTTGTGTTCTTCTGGTTCCTTTCTTCCTCTGTTCTTCGTTGCTTTGGTTTCTTGTTACTTCCGCTGAATGGTACCTGATGCTGTTGTTGTTCGTTGTTTTGGGTTTTGTATGTTCTTGTTGAACGGTATTTGGCTGACCGTTTTTCTTCTAATCGAGTTTGTATATTCTTGTTGAACGGTATTTGGCTGACCGTTTTTCTTCTAACCAAGTTTTGTATATTCTTGTTGAACGGTATTTGGCTGACCGTTTTTCTTCTAACCGAGTTTTGGCCACTCCGGTATCTTCTTTCTTTATTATTTATTTTCTTTTATAAAATTACCCTTTTTTTCAAAGGATGTTTTTTTTTATATATAATTTTCACTTTTTTCTTATTTAAATTATTTATATTACTATTTTATTATTTAAATTATATTTATTATTTCAAATATTTATATTTATTATGGAAAAACTTTCACGTTTTTCTTCTTTTAAAAACTTTCACGTTTTTAATATTTTCTTTATTTTTTAAAAAAAAGATGTAGAATTAATTTAAAAATTTAACTTTTTAATATATTCTTTTTAGGTTCCTTTTTTTCGGATGCTATTTTTAACTTAGCATCCTACCGACTGCGCCAATTTTGTTATTTAAAAACGAGAACGTTTTGACTTTGTTCTTAAAGGTGTCAATTGTTTCTAAATCTTTATTGAATTCAAATTCTTAAATCTAGCTAAAATTAATGTATTGGCTGTACCAATACATACTTATTTTCTACAAAGATGCCGATTGTGCACTTTTAAACAAAGGCATCTTTGGTGGTCACATTGTGTCAAATCATACGATCAATCCAATTCGATTGTGTGCAAACTTTGTGTTTACATTAACCATCTGGTGGTCTTCGACAATATTTATTAATTAAGAGAATTTGTTTACAAATTCGTCAAACTAAAATTAATTTGAAATAAAACAGTAGGGTAGTACTTAAAGCTACCCACTATGTTTCGTTGATTTATACCGGAATCGACATTGAACTATCCGGAGGATTCGCACATATAACTTGTGTCAAGATAGCATCGATATTCCATGGAATATTAAATTCTATATATTTGTGCCCACTCTGGAGGAAGTCAATTATCTTTGAAATGGACCAGCAGATTTTTTGCACGGAAAACTTTTTTTAATCCCGTGGCACTGCCCAAGTTCCATGAAATTTTAATTTTCGTTTTTGTAAATTCCCATAAAATTTTTCATTTCCGGCCTTACTAAATATCGTTGCTATCTTGACTCACTTTATTAATTTAGTTTGGTACATATCAAGGTGCATTTAATAAGGTGCCATCGGCAGCACAGCTGATTATAGAAATAGCACCAAGGTGCACAAGGCGTATTTAACAAGGTGACAGCAGTGGCGAATTGAAATAAATACAGGCGAATTCACTTATTTTTTATATATAGAGTTTGACATACGGACGTACCGGCGAATATTTTTTATATATGTAGTTTGACATTTGTGCGTGCTATTTCTATAATCAGCTGTGCTGCCGATGGCACCTTATTAAATGCACCTTGAAGGTGCATTTAATAAGGTGCCAAGGCGTATTTAACAAGGTGACAGCAGTGGCGAATTGAAATAAATACAGGAGAATTCACTTATTTTTTATATATAGAGTTTGACATACGGGCGTACGGGCGAATATTTTTTATATATGTAGTTTGACATTTGTGCGTGCTATTTCTATAATCAGCTGTGCTGCCGATGGCACCTTATTAAATGCACCTTGTCAAACTTCATATATAAAAAATATTCGCCCGTACCCCCGTATGTCAAACTCTATATATAAAAAATAAATGAATTCGCCTGTATTTATTTCAATTTGCCACTGCTGTCACCTTATTAAATACGCCTTGGTACATATACTTATGCAAGGCGAATTCATATAAGGTGTTCTCATCCAAGGTGCATTTAATAAGGTGCCATAGGCAGCACAGCTGATTATAGAAATAGCTCGCACAAATGTCAAACTACATATATAAAAAATATTCGCCCGTACGCCCGTATGTCAAACTATATATAAAAAATAAGTGAATTCGCCTGTATTTATTTCAATTCGCCACTGCTGTCACCTTGTTAAATACGCCTTGTCCTCATCCCTACAACAAGTACAACCAAGGCAAGGCGTATTTAACAAGGTGACAGCAGTAGCGAATTGAAATAAATACAGGCGAATTCATTTATTTTTTTTAAATGGAGTTTGACATAATGGCGTTGCGGCGAATATTTTTTATATATGTAGTTTGACATTATCGCGAGCATTTTTGTAATCAGCTGTGCTCCCGATGGCACCTTATTAAATGCACCTTGAGTACAACAATACAAAAACAACATACATTTTGTTTTTGCTTTCTTATCCAATCTGTCAAAAAAACCGCGAGCATTTTTGTAATCAGCTGTGCTCCCGATGGCACCTTATTAAATGCACCTTGAGTACAACAATACAAAAACAACATACATTTTGTTTTTGCTTTCTTATCCAATCTGTCAAAAAAACAGCTGTGTATAATAAAGTAAGGCGAATTTAATAAAAACAAACCCAATGTGTATTTAATAAGGTGCCATCGGCAGCACAGCTGATTATAGAAATAGCACGCACAAATGTCAAACTACATATATAAAAAATATTCGCCCGTACGTCCGTCCGTATGTCAAACTCTATATCAAGGTGCATTTAATAAGGTGTCATCGGCAGCACAGCTGATTATAGAAATAGTACGCACAAATGTCAAACTACATATATAAAAAATATTCGCCCGTACGCCCGTATGTCAAACTCTATATATAAAAAATAAGTGAATTCGCCTGTATTTATTTCAATTCGCCACTGCTGTCACCTTGTTCAATACGCCTTGCTCTATATATAAAAAATAAGTGAATTCGCCTGTATTTATTTCAATTCGCCACTGCTGTCACCTTGTTAAATACGCCTTGAACAAACCAGTGAAAAATTTATATTTATTTTTATTTATTGTTTTATTTCTTGTGGAAAATGATAAATTTGATCGATGAAGAGTTCAAACGCGTGGAGAAACAGAAGAAATTGAATATTGAACAACGGAAAAAATTGGACGCATTAAAAACACCGAATGTTCGCCAAATGTTACTCGGAAATATGAAAGAACAAAAAGCCAAAAATATAATGTCAGTGGTCAAAGTGTTGGACGTGGTTTTGGAGTTTCTGGTGGCAAATGTATAGAATCATCGGGTAGTGAATGAAGTAAAAGTGTTATTCACGTTGTTGATAGACCTTCAACTTCAGCAACAACAAAGCATCAAAGGCGTTCAAAACCTAAAATAAATTTGGAAACGGTATGGAGCCGATGCTGTTGAGGAATTGAACTTGAATTGCGAAAGCGTCAAAGAGGCAGTAGTGATATTATATCGGTAATGGAGACGAAGCCAACGGCAAACAAAAGTGATGAAGGGTATGTTTAAATAAATATGGGCATTTTCTAGGATTAGTCAACCAGGATCTAAAAATAACATGTTGATAATCATCGTGTTTTATTGAAGATATTTCGATATAATTTGGTATGTATAATTTTTTCGGACAAAGCCTATTGAAACTGGCTGAAATCGGTCCATTATTTCCATACAAATGTCCTCCCGAAATTGGACTTTATCGGTCATAAATGTTTAATTTATGTAGGTATCTACACAAATATTGTCACCAAATTTTGTTATGATCGGTACATAACGCTATGCAACAAATGAAGACTTTTGGAAATACACAAGATCATGACACAAGATCTACTACCAAAGGGTAGTAAAACCCTATACTCAGTTTGTCCATTTTGGTGACCGATTTTTTTTTATGGGCACCCAAAGTTTCTGAAAATCAGTGGGGCCTCTAAGAAAGGTGTTATCAGTTTTTGGTTAACAGCTAATTCAGACTTTGTGATACGGCTTAACTTTATATGGCAATAATATAGCTAAGAGTCCACCAAATAAATTTTATTAAATTTTTTTTCCAAAAAATAGCTGAATGTCTCTAAAACAAAAATTTGTTGTTAAAAATTTATGTTCGAGTGTATACTTCTCTATTGTGCTGGAATAACGAAGAATGGGCAAATCATTATCGGTATGATCCGGGCGCATCACTTGATGCAAGATATGAAAAAACATTAAAATTTTTGAAAGTGGGCAAGGTTTGTGGAGCTTCTGAATATAAGCTTTTTATATAAGTTTTTGATATCGGTGGAAACCAAGGGGTATTTAACAAGGTGACAGCAGTGGCCAAGGTGCATTTAATAAGGTGCCATCGGCAGCACAGCTGATTATAGAAATAGCACGCACAAATGTCAAACTACATATATAAAAAATATCCGCCCGTATGTCAAACTCTATATATAAAAAATAAGTGAATTCGCCTGTATTTATTTCAATTCGCCACTGCTGTCACCTTGTCAAATACGCCTTGGCAGTGGCGAATTGAAATAAATACAGGCGAATTCATTTATTTTTTATATATAGAGCAATGCGTATTTAACAAGGTGACAGCAGTGGCGAATTGAAATAAATACAGGCGAATTCACTTATTTTTTATATTACAAATTTTCGCATATTTCTACATGTACCTCAAAATGACTTTCGTTTTATGTCACGTACGATATACCATTATTTCGCTAGACATTTTGTACAACAATATTTCGAAAGAACTTATTATTTTTTTCTAAATATAGTACCCTCTGAATGGAACATATGGACCAAATTATTTTTCAGGTACTCTTATTTTTGCAAAATTATTCCATTCAATAGGCGTACAAATGTCACGTTCGATGACATGGAATATTCATTATATTCTGAATAAATTTTGTCAAAATAGAAAAAGTTGCTTTATAATTTTCCCGTTTTATTTCAGTAATTTATTTACAAAAATTGATTTAAAATCTAAAAATTTTAATTGACCAAATTCAAAATCTAAATTTTATTTTTTATTTATTTATTTATTATTTTTTCAACAACCTAGCTTATTGGTCATAATCGGTTATAAATTTCTACTTAATAAAAAATTTAATTAACAAAAATATAAATTATAAATACATTGAAGCCTCGATTATCCGTGATTCGATTATCCGGCAACATCAATTATCCGTGAAAGAAAAAGAAACAAATTTTGGATCGATTTCATCTTTTTTGCATCGATTAACCGTAATTACATCAATTATCCGGGATTATAAGCAACATTTTTTTCGATTATTTTTGAACAACAAACACAATGTGAATAAAACGAAAAAGAGGAATTCCCCATTCGAAACTGTAAATATTTAAAGACTGCTGAAGAACCAAAAGTTCTGGATTAATAGTGAATGAAAAGGCTGAAATATTCCACTCAAAATTAAACAAAAAACGACATGGAATTCACAAACTTAGGACAAAAATCTTCAGCTGATTATATAGCTGCCACAATTCATATCAATAGAATAGAAAAACTCAGCAATGAACGATGTATACAATTTTCCAAACCAAATGTGACGTCTTTGATCCAACCGATGGATCAGGGTGCAATATGGAGCTTTAAATGTCATTATCGGAAAACTATAGTGCAAAAACTATTCATGCCAATCAATAGATAAGAATTTAACCCTTAAATGTATGATTTTTACTTTTATTTTTCTAGAAATTATCAAATATTTAGTTGGCAACAATATGCATTAAAGGGTTAACCCCAGGTCTCCACGTAGCAATATTTATTGCTGCAATTGTCAAATTTGATTGCGTCAATGAAATTTGCGATTGAAGACCGCAAATTGCCATATGAGCAATCCATTGCGCAATGATTGCTTTACTGATTGCCTGAGCAATTATTGCTAAGCAATAAGCTATCAGTTCAGTTGTCATTAATGTAAAATTTCTTCTTTCTATGATTCAGTGCGATTAATTCATACACATTTAATTTATTTAAGTACCAAAAGTAAAAAAAACAAAGAAATTAGTGAAAAAAATCATTCAGGACAAAATATAAGCAAAATACAGATCAGTTTTTCATAGAACTTCTCCCGTCGAAAATTTTGTATTTGTGACGAACGTTTTCTCCACCTAAAGCAATCCGCAATCGCTTTGCTGTTGTTCTGCCGACGTTATTGCTTGTGTTTAGCAATAAAAATTGCTACGTGGAGACCTAGGGTAAGAAAGCGTTTAACATCAAGAAAGCACTGTTGTCAATTAATAATGCTTGGAACGCTGTTACTTCTGCAGTTTTGAAAAATGTGTAGAATAACTTACTCTGCCCAGAAAATGAAATGCTGTGGGCATATGTCCGAAAATTAATAAAATCCTTATATTATTTAAACATGTACATAAAATCCTTTAAAAAATTATTCAAAATTGCTACTCAATTAACCGGGAAAATTGATTATCCACAATGCTTCCGGTCCCGACCAATACGGATAATCGAGGTCTCTCAGTTTTCTGAAGACCCCAGATATCTTCGGGATCCAAATCTTCAATAATTCTGTCAGACATGCTTTCGAGAATTTTGCTATTTAAAATCAGCAAAATCGGTCCACAAATGGCTGAGATATGAGCAAAAAACCAAGACAACCTCGATTTTTTACCTATATCTGGATTACTAAGACATTAATATAGACAATATGGATACCTAATGATAGATATTTCAAAGACATTTGCAACGACGTATAAATCGGGAAAAAAATGTTTAACCCTAATTTTTTTTTCAAAAAAAAATTGAAAAAACAAAATTTTTTAAAATTTAAAAAAAAAAAATTTAAATTTAAAAAAAAAAAAATTTTTTAAAATTTAAAAAAAAAAAAATTTGAATTTAAAATAACAATCGAAAAATTTTTTTTTCCAAAAAATTCAAAAAACAACTGGAAAAAAAATTAAATTTTGTTTACCTAAAAATATTTAAAATTTTGAAGTATAATTTGGTGAAGGGTATATAAGATTCGGCACAGCCGAATATAGCACTCTTACTTGTTTTTATTCAGTTTGAATTGTCAATTCATTTGTGGTTGTTGTGGCGAAAAATACAACAAACCCAAAAGCAAAAACAACAACAGGCAACTTTGACAGTTCACCTACTTTTTAACAAAAACAAAGTACCTGTTGTTTTTGTATTGTTGTAGTGATGCAGTCACCTTTCTAAGTGTGCCCTGAAATACGCCTTGCACCAGTGTTACAAAAACAATAATCCAGATCAAGGTATATTAATGATAAGGTAGTGTTATCAGACCAGCTGATCGTTTT
This sequence comes from Calliphora vicina, assembly GCF_958450345.1. NCBI lineage: Eukaryota > Metazoa > Arthropoda > Insecta > Diptera > Calliphoridae > Calliphora > Calliphora vicina. The sequence continues at coordinate 260,658 of NW_027052672.1, forward strand.
TTGCTACTATGTTCATTTTTCGCCGTAGTGCATTATAAATGTCAAACTTTGTTTACATTTTGTAAATGTCAAACCAAGGCGTATTTAACAAGGTGACAGCAGTGGCGAATTGAAATAAATACAGGCGAATTCACTTATTTTTTATATATAGAGTTTGACATACGGACGTACGGGCGAATATTTTTTATATATGTAGTTTGACATTTGTGCGAGCTATTTCTATAATCAGCTGTGCTGCCGATGGCACCTTATTAAATGCACCTTGTGTCAAACTTTGTTTTGCTGTTAAATTCGTTTATGTTTTAAAAACAGTAAAATACTACACGAAATTAGTTTTATTTTTAAAAACATCAAATTAAATTGCAAACAGATTCAAATTTATAAACATTTTTTGTTTAACAAAAATTCGATTTGATTTATTTGTGAGCTGTTTTTGACATTTTTCCCTGACAGCCAATTCGCCTTCAAATGCAGGCACAATGTCAAACTACATATAAAAAAAATATAACCAATTCGCTCGGTATTCTGAATTCGCCGATGACACTACCTTATAATTAATATACCTTGATCCAGATAAGCATATAATAGATACAATCACCCAAGGTGCATAAACAGCAGCGCAGCCAAAGTAAATTAATAAAGTAGACTCAGTAGAACAGCTGACTAATTTTTTTATTCAGTCTGAACTGTCAATTCACTTGTGGTTGTTGTGGCGAAACATACAACAAGCCCAAAAGCAAAAACAACAACAGGCAACTTTGACAGCTCAGACCTTAAAACAAAATTGCTTGTGGTTTTTGTAAATGTTGTATTTGTTGTAGTACTGTCGTTACCAAAGTAAATTAATAAACTAGTTTGTAAATTACAAGTGTAAATGCACTATAATTTTATAAAGGTAAACTTATCAGTTAAACGACAAATTTGAACAAGAGCAGGATGAAAAATTTTATGGGTTTTTAGCCGAACGTGTATGTAGCACTTGCAATAATCAGCAAGAGATTTGTCCAAGGTGCATTTAATAAGGTGCCATCGGCAGCACAGCTGATTATAGAAATAGCACGCACAAATGTCAAACTACATATATAAAAAATATTCGCCCGTACGTCCGTATGTCAAACTCTATATATAAAAAATAAGTGAATTCGCCTGTATTTATTTCAATTCGCCACTGCTGTCACCTTGTTAAATACGCCTTGGATTTGTCTTTTTAAAAAACGCACAGCAGAGTTTTCATGGAATATAAGTACTTATATAAAAGATCGTTTCAATTTAGAAAATAATAAGTTTGAAAAACTTTCAATTTTCCATCTTAATTCAAAGATTTCTTTTCATGAATTTGAGGAAATAATTACATTATTTTCAACTTTTTAACGAATTTATACCATTAAAAACATTTGCTGAAAACATTGAAAAAGAAAAATCTGCAGAAGAAAAATGGAAAGAATTCTTAAATAGTTGATCATTTCCTAATTTTGAAAAGATTTGTTGCGTCGTCTTTTCAATTCCTCATTCTAATGCAGCCAGTGAACGAATTTTTAGTTTAATGTTTAATTTTTGGGGGAAGGAACGAAATAAAATTTTAATATAAAATTTGGAAAGCGAGTTAATAATAAAAACAAACTTTGAATACTATTTTTTGTTAGTTTTTTTATTGAATTAAATAAATTTTGAAAATAAACAATTGTACTTCTTTTTACTCAATTGTACTGTTTTTTTAACTTCGATGTACGTTTTTTGACAATTTCAAATCTGGCAAGCCTAGTCAAGTACAAAAAATATTCGCCCGTACGCCCGTATGTCAAACTCTATATATAAAAAATAAGTGAATTCGCCTGTATTTATTTCAATTCGCCACTGCTGTCACCTTGTTAAATACGCCTTGGCTCAGACCAAGGTGCATTTAATAAGGTGCCATCGGCAGCACAGCTGATTATGGAAATAGCTCGCACAAATGTCAAACTACATATATAAAAAATATTCGCCCGTACGTCCGTATGTCAAACTCTATATATAAAAAATAAGTGAATTCGCCTGTATTTATTTAAATTCGCCACTGCTGTCACCTTGTTAAATACGCCTTGGCTCAGACCAAGGCGAATCTATAGAAGGTGACGACAGAAGAACAGCTGATTATTTTTTTTATTCAGTTGTTTAGACAAGTGAACTGTCAATTCACTTGTGTTTGTTGTGGCGAAAAATACAACAAACCCAAAAGCAAAAACAACCACAGGCAACTTTGACAGTTCACTTATCTTTTTACAAAAACAAAGTACATGTTGTTTTTGTATATGTTGTATTTGTTGTAGTTCTGTCGTCACCTTCTATAGATTCGCCTTGGCTCAGACCTTAAACCAAAAACAAAATTGCTTGTGGTTTTTGTAAATGTTGTATTTGTTGTAGTACTGTTGCTACTTTATTAATTTACTTTGAACACTACCTTATAATTAATATACCTTGGTATTGGCCATAACTAAAGTACCCCCTCAGTGCATTTTTTTCATATGGCATTTTTTTGTATAAAAACAAAGAATAAATATCTATTATGTATTATTTTCATTTGTTAATATGTTTATTATTGATAAACAAATACTTCCAAAGTTAACCTTTCCATAAGAGGTAACTTAAAATCAAAAAATACTTTAAGGTAGAAAATGAAACGGACAAAACTAAAGCACCCCTTGAAGGATATACTATAAAAAAAAATTTTAATTAATTTTTTGTTGCAAATCCTTTGTTTTGGATGGCACAAGAACATCTCTTAGCATAGAAGATATTATGTTTTATGGCGTTTTTCGATATTCCTTCCCAGGCTATTTTAACGGCATGAAATAAATGGTAAAAATTGCCGATCCTTATTTTCGCAATGTTTATTTTCATATTAACAATGTGCCACAAGTTCTCAATAGGATTAAGATCGGGAGATTGACTAGGCCAATGAAGAACTTGAATCTTATTGCTCTGAAGCCAAGTCTTACAAACTTTGGAGGTGTGCTTAGGATCGTTATCCTGTTGGAAGCTCCCTATAAGTGGCATCTCTTCACTAGCATAAGGCAACATTATATCTTTCAATACATCACGGTACATGAAGCGATCCATAATCCCATAAATTTTATGATTTGGCCCAAATCCTTGACCAGAAAAGCATCACCAGACCATTACATTGCCTCCTCCATGTTTAATTGTTCCTTTGCAATACTTAGGATTCAATCTTTCTCCTTTTGGTCTGCGTACACGCCTTATTCCAGCGGAACTTTTTAAGTTGTATTTGGATTCGTCAGGAAACAGTACTGTCTTCCATTTTAGGACACTCCAGTCGATGCTGGCTTTGGTAAACTTCAGTGCAGCTTTCTTGTTCTTAGCTGATGGAAATGGTTTTTTTGCTGGTCGTCAGCTGAATAAACGGGCTTCTACTACTCTTCTACCGATTGTTCTTTCGCTAACGCATAATCTTTAACTTGTTCTCACTTGACTAGCGGATGCTCTACAATCTTTTTGTATTGCTCTTTTGATCAAGGCCTCATCATATCGTGTGGTTTTATGCGAACGACCTGTAGAATGCACCGGTGATTTGAATCTGTTTGCAATTTAATTTGATGTTTTTAAAAATAAAACTAATTTCGTGTAGTATTATTACTGTTTTTAAAACATAAACGAATTTAACAGCAAAACAAAGTTTGACATTTACAAAATGTAAACAAAGTTTGACATTTATAATGCACTACGGCGAAAAATGAACATAGTAGCAAAAAACGATCAGCTGGTCTGATAACACTACCTTATCATTAATATACCTTGATCTGGATTATTGTTTTTGTAACACTGGTGCAAGGCGTATTTCAGGGCACACTTAGAAAGGTGACTGCATCACTACAACAATACAAAAACAACAGGTACTTTGTTTTTGTTAAAAAGTAGGTGAACTGTCAAAGTTGCCTGATATCACCGGTGCATTCTACAGGTCGTTCGCATAAAACCACACGATATGATGATGGCTTGATCAAAAGAGCAATACAAAAAGATTGTAGAGCATCCGCTAGTCAACATTTTTTAAACATCATATAAGAGGGTGCTTTTGTTTTGTCCGTTGCGTTTTGAGTTTTTATATGATTTATCATTTTAAATTAATTTTTAATAAAATTATCTTTTACTAAATGAATATTAAATGAACATTAACAATATTAGTTAATAAAATATTTTAATATAATAATTATTTATGCTTAAGGTCTTTTTTATAAAAATATTTAATTTTTATTTCAATATTTCGCTACATCAATGTGTAGCATCTTCAGGAAAAAATTTTGTTTTTGTTATTTCAAAATATTTGTCATTTAAAAAAGTATATGAACATTTTTAAACATACAAACAAAAAAATATTAAAGTTAGTTTTTTAAAATGAATATAACATAACAAACAAAAATATTGTATTTATAATTAGTTGTGTTATTTCTTATGTACTAGATGTCTGTAAATTTGAGCTACATTCTCGGTATCTGCTTTAAAGTTAATTCTTTGTGTTGTTGGTATATTAATTATTTGTAACATTTCTAACATATAACGACGTTTACAGTTATTTTCTGTATTTAATACTGATACATTTTCAAAGTTTGGATAGTGATTAAATTTTGCACAATGAGAAGATAAAGCAGTTTTTTGTGAATTATTGTCTCTGTATTTTTGGTCAGATTTATGTCCAGCTATTCTTGTGTTTAGTTTATTTTTCGTTGTACCTACATAAACTTTATTACAATTTTCTGTATCATTTCCGTTACAAGGTATTTCGTATACTATGTTTGACCTATCCCACTTTTGCATTTTATCTTTTGTCCTACTGAATAATTTATTTAATGTGTTATAAGTTCTATATGCCATTCTATATTTATTAGTATCGAATATTTTTGATTTTTCTAATCTTTCTGAAATTTCTGGTACATAAGTAAATGATTTGTAAATTTTTGGCTCTAATCTGTTACTTGTATTATTTATATTTTTATCTTTGTATTGTCCTATTAATTTATTAATTAGTTGAATTGGAAAATTATTGTCACTTAATATATTTTTAATCTTTTCTTTATTCTTTTTGTGAAATTCCTTATCACTTATCGTTAATATTCTATTTATTAAATTTTTAGCTGTATTTATAATGATTCGTTTATTGTGTTTTGAATAGTAGTTAATGATTCTTCCAGAAGCCGTAGGTTTTTGATACCAATCCATTACTAAATTATTATTCTTCCTAATCAATAAGGTATCTAAATATGGAAGTTTTGAATCACATTCTTTCTCTATTGTGAATTTAATATATTGATTGAAATCATTTAAAGTTATTAACATGTCGTCAATTGCATGTTCTGAAATAACACAAAACAAATCATCAACATACTTTGTCATTATTTTTGGTTTTATACTTAATTTTACAATACAGGTGTCTAGTAACTTTTCCATAACAATATCTGCCACAATTGGAGAAGCAGGAGATCCCATTGGAAGTCCTTTCTGTTGTATATAAATATTATTATTATATTGGAAATATTTATTGTCTTCTATACAGAATTTTAGTATTCGTAAAAATAACAATTTTTCAATTTTAGTGTATTCTTCTATGATATTCCATTTTTCTTCTATTATATTTATTGCTAAATCAACAGGTATACTTGGGAATAATGATACTACATCAAATGAAATTAGTCTTTCATGATCCTGTATATATTGGTTCTTTATTCTTTCCTTAAATTGTAGTGAGTCTTTTACATTATATTTTGAATTTTCAGTTATCTTTTTTAAAATGTTCGTAATATATTTACATAGTTCATAAGAAGGGGAATTAATAAAAGAACAAATCGGTCTTAATGGAAAGTTTTCTTTGTGAATTTTTGGTAGTCCATATAACCTAGGAGCAGTGGAAACATTTGTTTTAAGATTGTTTCTTTCTTTATTTGTTATAATTTTAAGTTTATAAAGTTCTTCTACTATATCGTTATTAGTTTTCTGTAGTTTATTTGTAGGATCTTTATTTACTAATTTATATTTTGTAGTATCGTCTACAATATTGTTAATTCGTAATTCATAATCTTGTTTGTTTATTGCTACAGTAGCGTTACCTTTATCTGCTTTAAAAATAAATATATTTTTATTTATTTTTAAGAACCTTTTGGCTTCATCTACTTTATTTATCACAAATCTATCTCTATTTGTTAACTTAATTTTATTTAAATGGTTATCGATAACTGTTGTTAACCTAGTCCTAGCTATTTCCTGTTCTTCCTTTTCTTGTAATGTTTGTATTAAATCCTCTCCGTCAGTTATCATCTTTAAAATTGGAAACTCTTCTTTTCTAATAGGTAATGCGTGTTTTTGTCCTAGTGAAAGAATCCATTGTACATCTATCGGAATATCTAAGTTTGTCTTATTTACAAACCATTTTTCATTGAATTTAATTCCGAGTTCTTTCTTTTGTAATTCTAGTAAAGAGTTAAATTTCTTTTTGTGTGTCTTTTTTACCTTCTCATTGAGTAAAGCGCCTAATCTTTCTTGATATTGTAAAAATTCATCCATTTCTTTATTTGTAAAATGTACATTTAGTTTTCTTTTTATCACTATTACCTCACTTTGAAATTGTTTCAGTAGTTCGTGTTTTTCTTTTAATGTTAATTTCAAAAATTTTATATGTAAATCTTGTATATATTTCTGCATAGTTTGTTGAATATTTGGTATTTTCATCTTTTCAAAAATTGTTGACAAATTCTTTGTTGAACTGCTTATAAATTTTGGAATAATTCCCGCATTTCTGCAACGAATTAGAAATGTTATTGTTGATTTACATTTAATAATTTTATCACTTATGTTTTTAAATCTGTTAATACATCTTTTGACTTCTTGATTCCTCTTATAATTGTTGAAATTCATTGTTTGTTTGTTATTTTAGTTGTTACGTGCACTCTTTATTTAATAGTTATTTAATTTTATTTGACCTTTTAAATTTATTGTATAACTTTTGTACATTTGTTTTATATTTTATCATAACTAAATATGAGTACTTCAAATATGAAAATGTATGCTTATAAATGAGATGACATCCGCACACAATTCAATCTAATTATGTTAATATATTTTATTGTATGCAAAATGATCAGAGACAATCTGCACAATTATTTAAAAGGTATCTGTTATGCTACGCGTCTATTCAGTATATTCACTCTTAAACACCATCAATCGTTTTCGATATGTATGTTTTACGATTCTTGGTATAATCCAGACTTTTATATAAAACAATGTTTAATTGTATGGACTAATTTCTCATTAGTTGGGATATTAATAATTCAAATGGTTGTGAAATTACAGATTAAGATCAACAGCAAAAAGTATACAAACCTCATATCTTTGGATTCTACACATCTAGATAACATTTATGGATTAAAAAAAAATAAAAAAAAAGTATCAATAAAATTTACTCTGTTCTCCATTTATCCACAGCAGTAAATAACAATAATATAAAAGGTAAAACTATTATTTATTTTTTATTATAGACATTTGTTTTATATTAGATGAATTACATGAATTTTCAATTAAAATTTTCCAAAAATGATGTGAAGAACTAAACAACTACATACAATCGCGTTCACCTTATTATGCTAATCAGAAAGAACAACATAGGAAATAATATAACAATTTGTAATTTATTTTTCTATATGATATTTTCTTTATAAATAGTATATTTATCCTCTTGATTAATAATAATTAAGTAATATTTAAAAAAAAAATTATTGAATTTTCTAAAAAAAAAAAAATTTATAAAACTATTACTTATTTTTTATTATAGACATTTGTTTTATATTAGATGAATTACATGAATTTTCAATTAAAATTTTCCAAAAATGATGTGAAGAACTAAACAACTACATACAATCGCGTTCACCTTATTATGCTAATCAGAAAGAACAACATAGGAAATAATATAACAATTTGTAATTTATTTTTCTATATGATATTTTCTTTATAAATAGTATATTTATCCTCTTGATTAATAATAATTAAGTAATATTTAAAAAAAAAAATTATTGAATTTTCTAAAAAAAAAAAAATTTATGAAATTGTTCCACATAAATGTTAGGAAATCCCGTGAAATAAGAAAAATACTTACTTTGTTTATTTTCTATAGATATTTTTACAATTATTTTTTTTTATTTATCTATATTACGTTTCTATTATTAGGGTTTTACGATATTATAATTAGTCTCATTAATTATAATATATAGATGAAAAATATATGCACAATCTGTGTGAATAGGCTATTATGTATATTTTTTATACTAACTACCAATTACGTGAAATGGAGTATAGTAAATCCGTAATAAGTATTAAAAAAAAAACCAAACATTAAATTTTCCAAATCTAAGGTTTTTACATATCTAAGTATGTTTTTAATTTTGATCTAATATGATTTTTAATATGACAACGACCCAAATAATAATAATAATGCTTGATCTTTTAAAGACTATCCATTCCTTTTTGATGTTATGAGTTTATGTAATCATAAACTCATAACATCAATATTAACACTATACTCAATTTATTAATACTATACTCTACAAATTATCAACACATAATATTCCACTTATTCTGATCATATTACACTTAAACTGAACTTCAACGCCGTTTCCTACATTAATATTTGTTTTATTTTAAACATAATCCTTCATACTCAATTTATACTTTAAAAAAATATGCTATGCTACTCATATACCCAACTCATATCTTACTTATATTTAACATATAATATAACTGTACTAATATCTATACACACTTAAAATCTATTTTTATCCACCTCATATTTGACCTACGATTATCTACTAATAATTTAATAATACTCAATTTCATTACACTGATCATATTTTGTTAAATATTACTATTTACTAAAACTCGCATACTACTGTAATATTCTATCATGTTCTAACGACACTTTAATAAAATAGCAAATTTAAACTATACTTATAATCTAATATCAATGTACTTTTCATTATCCACATCAACTGAACTAACTAATATTTCTTTAATTTATATTAATAATCCACTCATTATTAACTTATATTCAGCTCATATTCATTTATACTCCACTCATAATAAAGTCATATCCAACTCTACAAATCACTAAAATAAAACTAATAACTGACTAATCACACTATAGTTAATATTTACTTACAAAATCCTTATATCCCATTTATTCTCGATTTAAAGTCTACTATTTACTACTACTTTTACCGCAATCTAATCATTATTTTCCTTTACTAAGCATAAACTCAATTTAGTTGACAATTACACTGCACTCATAATATACCTGGACCCATACATAATCTAAAATATATGAAATTCAATCCACAAAATCCTAAGAATGTAGCTTTAAAATCAAATGAAAACACCTAAGCCTATGAATATATACAGTGGTGGTCAAAACATATGCAACCAGCAACAGAATTATACAAAAGTGGTTTAAACTACTTTAAGATGTAAACAAAAATATTCATTTGCTTATAATATTTTTTAATTAATGCTTTGAAAATAAGAATATGAAATTTAATTCAGAATTTTTTGCATTAAAAAGAAAAAAAAATTAAAAAACTACGTATGGGTTGATATTTCATTGGCCAAAACATGTGCAACTAATTGCTTTTAAAACATTTCTGTCTATAAACCTTAATATTTCGTGACAAATCCTATATTTTCAATGACGGCCTTACATCGGCAAGGCTGTGAAGCTATCAAATTGGCAATAAAATTTGCAGGGATAGAGTTCCAAACATCTACCAATCATTGAAACATAATATCTGAATTAGTGCAATTTTCGGGGTAGATTCTTTGATTAACGATTTCCCAAATGTTCTCAATGGGATTTAGATCTGGTAATTGTGGTGGCCATTCCGTTACCGAAACTCTTTCTTGTGCTAACCACGATTTAACAACATGTGAAGAGTGCTTGGGGTCGTTATCGTGCTGAATAACTCATCGAAGAGGCTTATTATCCTCAGAATTTGGAAGCATTACTCTTTCCAAGATGTCTCTATAGATAAATCCATCCATTATTTCATTAATTTAGAGCGATGGGCCAACTCCATACCATACGTTGCATCCTCCACGTTTCAGTGTCTTTTGGCAGTATCGTGCTTGAAGCCACGTGTTAAGTGGTCGTCTTACGTAACACATGAAATCACTTCCGATGATATTAAATTCGGATTCGTCGCTAAATAGGACAGTTGTCCATTTGTTTTCTGGCCAATTTAAATACTCTATAGCAAACTTCAAACGTTTCTTTTGAATACGTTTTGATATAAGCGGTTTTTGCGCGTAGGGAGAAATCGTCGGTGAAGCATGCAGGATGCAACGTAATGGTATGGGGGTTGTTTTTCTGCTGCTGGAGTTGGCCCATCGCTCTAAATTAATGAAATAATGGATGGATTTATCTATAGAGACATCTTGGAAAGAGTAATGCTTCCAAATTCTGAGGATAATAAGCCTCTTCGATGAGTTATTCAGCACGATAACGACCCCAAGCACTCTTCACATGTTGTTAAATCGTGGTTAGCACAAGAAAGAGTTTCGGTAATGGAATGGCCACCACAATTACCAGATCTAAATCCCATTGAGAACATTTGGGAAATCGTTAATCAAAGAATCGACCCCGAAAATTGCACTAATTCAGATATTATGTTTCAAGGATTGGTAGATGCTTGGAACTCTATCCCTGCAAATTTTATTGCCAATTTGATAGCTTCACAGCCTTGCCGATGTAAGGCCGTCATTGAAAATATAGGATTTGCCACGAAATATTAAGGTTTATAGACAGAAATGTTTTAAAAGCAATTAGTTGCATATGTTTTGGCCAATGAAATATCAACCCATACGTAGTTTTTTAATTTTTTTCTCTTTTTAATGCAAAAAATTCTGAATTAAATTTCATATTCTTATTTTCAAAGCATTAATTAAAAAATATTATAAGCAAATGAATATTTTTGTTTACATCTTAAAGTAGTTTAAACCACTTTTGTATAATTCTGTTGATGGTTGCATATGTTTTGACCACCACTGTATATATATATATATATGGGGCATTTCACGTCAAGTGAACCAACTTTTGAAATCGATGTCTTCCGATCGCGATGAAATTTGGACACCATTTTTCAACAAGATCGGTCAAGAACTCTCTGAGTTATAGGAGGTCAAAATTTGACATTTTGGCCAAACAGGTGTTTTTTTTATCCATATAACTTATTACCTATTGTTCTTAGCAAAATGTGTCCCAAATAGTTTAGATAGCTATTTATGCAATCTTTCGAAAAAAAAATTAAAAAAATTGAAATCAAAAATATTTTTGACTTTTTTTTCAAAATGGGCCCTTTTTATTTTTTTTTTATTTTTTTTAAGAAAGCTTAGGTCTTTTCCTAAGCGACCTATATGGTCGCTTAGTGGGATGCGAGTGGGATATCTATCAAAAAAATATTTTGTAACTCAAGATTTAAAATTTTTAAATTTTTTTGCAAAATCAAAAACTTTGTTGACTTTTTTTTAAAAAATGGACCCATTTTTTAATTTTTTTTTTTTTGCTCAGAAGAAAGCTTATGTGTTTTCCTTTAACACCCTTTTTGTCGCTTAGTGGGATGCGAGTGGGATATCTATAAAAAAAATGTTTTGTAACTCAAGACATACAATTTTTTACTTTTTTTTGAAAAATCAAAAACTTTTTGACTTTTTATTTCCAAAATGGACTCTTTTTTTTATTAATTTTTTTTCTCAAAAGAAAGCTTAGGTCTTTTCCTTTAAAACCTTTTTGGTCGCTTAGTGGGATGCGAGTGGGATATCTATCAAAATAAATGTTTTGTAACTCAAGACAAATGTTTTTAAATTGATTTTTTTCATATTTGTGTGTAAGTGTTTCTAAAACCTTAAAAATAAAAACCACAACAACTGACCGATAATTGCCACTGGAGGGGTGCAATATGAGGCCGACCGCTATTAATTTTCCACCCCCAAAATTTGTCTGAGTTTTGTATCTTGCGGCTTTTTAGTCAATCCTAGAGGTAGTTTTCAGCGCACGTGATTTTCATTGTTAAAATATCAGGTGCCCCAGAAACAAATTTTTGGAATCAAGTGGAAATATTTTATGGCCCTTCTCCGAAGTACCAGTTTATTTATTATTTTATGACATTTGACTTTAAGAAGTGGGTGGAGAGGTAGAAGTTGACAGGTAGGTTATTTATATGGTGGTTTATTTTTATTATTATTTGTAACATTTGGTTAAACTAGGTACTTTAGTATGTAAGCCCTTCTTGACCCTAATAAAAGATTTTAGACTCATTCATTAAAACGTACTACCTATATGATCTTAAAAAACTATTTATTGTCATTCTGAAGACATACGGAAATCAGTTTTTTAGAAACAGCGTTAAAGTTAAGACGTGTATTATTTACAAAATTCAAAATGTCTACGACTTCTAAAAAGGCTAAGGTTGAAAATGAAATTTATTCGTCTTTTTGTTTTAATCCCTTTAACAAAATGAAGCACAGATCATCAGATATGCGAAATATTTCCGACGGCTTATTAAAAAAATTCCCTACGCTGTCAAAACGATTGAAAATTTGTGGATCATGCAGGAAAGAGCTCGGAAAGTTGAACGAATTACCGAATTAGAATAGTAATGAGCCTTGCGTTGAAGTTATTCCAGATGAAGACAAAAGTAATTCCGAGAATGAAGACAGAACTGTTGATGATGATGGTTATTCTAACTTTTCAAATTCAACGAATGAGTGTCGAAACCAATACCATAAGGATGCAGTAGAAGTTCTTGAACAAATAAAAGAGAAATACAAAACGTCACAGAGTGAAGCTGAAAGAATTCAACTTCTCACGCTTGCTCCAAGAACATGGAGTTCTGCAAAAACAATGACTGAGTTTGGAACGTCTCAACGAAAAGCAAGAATTGCTAAACAATTGGTTGCTGAGCATGGGATTCTCACACTCCCAAACAAAAAGAAGGGAAAAACTTTGGAGTGCGATACTAAATCTCTAATAACTCAGTTTTATCAGCGAGATGATATGAGTCGCCTGATGCCAGGGATGAAAGACTGGATGTCTGTACGAATCGATGGCAAGAAAGTTCAAATGCAGAAGAGAATGGTTCTCTGTAACCTGAATGAATTATTCGCAACATTTCAATCTGAATACGAGGATGTCAAAATTGGATTCACAAAATTTACACAACTGAGGCCAAAACATTGCGTTTTGGCAGGAAGCAGCGGAACTCACACAGTATGTGTTTGTATTTACCATGAAAATGTTAAATTGATGTTGAAGGAAATCAACTTAAATTACTTAAAAGATGATTCATCAGAAGATTTACACCATTACCGCGATTGCCTTAAATTGACTATGTGCCCTAATGCTACAACTTCTTGCCACTTAGGTGAATGTTCGAATTGCCCGGAAACCACATCGATCAAAGAAAATTTAATCAACTCTTTTGATCGAGAATGTATTGAGGAGTTAAAATTTGAATCTTGGCTTCAGACTGAAAGATGCACACTGAAAACCATAATTTTAAATGTGGATGATTTTGTGGAAGAACTGTGTAGAGGATTGCTAAATTTGAGAACCCATGACTTTTTAGTCAAAGAGCAGTGGTCATTCTTCAAGGACTTGAAAACACATTTGAAGTCTGGTGAATTCATTATTTCATTTGATTTCGCAGAGAACTATAAATATGTTCTTCAGGATTCCATACAAGCATTCCACTTCAATAACGACCAAGCAACTATATTCACAGTAGTTATTTACTACATGGAAGAAGAAAACCTGGAACACAAAAGTATGGCAATCATATCCGACGATTTAAAACATGACACCGTTGCAGTTTATGAGTACCAGAAGATAATACTAAATTATCTAAAATCCAAATTTAGATAAAAGGTATACTACGTTTCGGACGGAGCTCGTCAACATTTTAAAAACAAAAGTAGCTTCGCAAATCTTACAGCTCATGAAAAAGATTTTGGAATGCCAGCTGAGTGGCATTTTCATCCTACTGCTCATGGTAAAGGAGCACGTGATGGTATTGGAGCAAACCTCAAAAGAAATGCAGCGAAGTATAGCCTCCAGTGCTCTCATCAAGATCGCATCTTAGATGCGACTGCTTTATTCCATTGGGCAAAGAATTATTGTAAAGAAACTAAAATAGTTTTTAATAGCAAAGAGGATCATGAGGAAACATTGAAAACACTAAAGAGCAGATTCGATGCTGCGGTAACAATCGATGGCACTGCTCAATACCACTTGTCGATGGAAGACTCAAATTAAAAAAGTTTTCTGCATCTACTCAATGCAATTTCTTTCCAAAGCCAAAAAAGAACCCAGCAGCGAAATCAGTAGCTGAATCTAATAACGCCAAGAAAGGATTGACAAAAAAAAGCAGCTAATAAAAGTGACAAATAAGGAGGATAAAAGTATGGATATTTGAAAATTTAAAAACTTCATAAATTAAGTGTAAAAATAGTTATTATATAAATTGATCTATTGTGATTAAGATTAAATTTTACTAAATTATTCATCTTTTTATTATTATTATTATTATTATTATATATTAAATTAATTCTTAAATTACTTAAAAGATGATTCATCAGAAGATTTACACCATTACCGCGATTGCCTTAAATTGACTATGTGCCCTAATGCTACAACTTCTTGCCACTTAGGTGAATGTTCGAATTGCCCGGAAACCACATCCATCAAAGAAAATTTAATCAACTCTTTTGATCGAGAATGTATTGAGGAGTTAAAATTTGAATCTTGGCTTCAGACTGAAAGATGCACACTGAAAACCATAATTTTAAATGTGGATGATTTTGTGGAAGAACTGTGTAGAGGATTGCTAAATTTGAGAACCCATGACTTTTTAGTCAAAGAGCAGTGGTCATTCTTCAAGGACTTGAAAACACATTTGAAGTCTGGTGAATTCATTATTTCATTTGATTTCGCAGAGAACTATAAATATGTTCTTCAGGATTCCATACAAGCATTCCACTTCAATAACGACCAAGCAACTATATTCACAGTAGTTATTTACTACATGGAAGAAGAAAACCTGGAACACAAAAGTATGGCAATCATATCCGACGATTTAAAACATGACACCGTTGCAGTTTATGAGTACCAGAAGATAATACTAAATTATCTAAAATCCAAATTTACAGTAGAAAAGGTATACTACGTTTCGGACGGAGCTCGTCAACATTTTAAAAACAAAAGTAGCTTCGCAAATCTTACAGCTCATGAAAAAGATTTTGGAATGCCAGCTGAGTGGCATTTTCATCCTACTGCTCATGGTAAAGGAGCACGTGATGGTATTGGAGCAAACCTCAAAAGAAATGCAGCGAAGTATAGCCTCCAGTGCTCTCATCAAGATCGCATCTTAGATGCGACTGCTTTATTCCATTGGGCAAAGAATTATTGTAAAGAAACTAAAATAGTTTTTAATAGCAAAGAGGATCATGAGGAAACATTGAAAACACTAAAGAGCAGATTCGATGCTGCGGTAACAATTGATGGCACTGCTCAATACCACTTGTCGATGGAAGACTCAAATTAAAAAAGTTTTCTGCATCTACTCAATGCAATTTCTTTCCAAAGCCAAAAAAGAACCCAGCAGCGAAATCAGTAGCTGAATCTAATAACGCCAAGAAAGGATTGACAAAAAAAAGCATGGATGGTATGGATATTTGAAAATTTAAAAACTTCATAAATTAAGTGTAAAAATAGTTATTATATAAATTGATCTATTGTGATTAAGATTAAATTTTACTAAATTATTCATCTTTTTATTATTATTATTATATATTAAATTAATTATTATTACAAATAAATAACAAAATTAAATTATTCAACATTTCCATAGAAAAAAAGTGATTTTTATTCCTGAGGTTAACATATTATGGGTATTACAGTATCGAGGCTATGAAATTTTAGTTGGGTATGTTACATACCATCGGAAAGGCTAATGTGTCTAGTTTCTCTGCGTAAGTTTAATTTTTAAGGTTTACACACAAATATGAAAAAAATTAAAATAGTGCAAATTTAAAAACCTTTGTCTTGAGTTACAAAACATTTATTTTGATAGATATCCCACTCGCATCCCACTAAGCGAGCAAAAAGGTTTTAAAGGAAAAGACCTAAGCTTTCTTTTGAGAAAAAAAATTAATAAAAAAAGAGTCCATTTTGGAAAAAAAAGTCAAAAAGGTTTTTGATTTTTCAAAAAAAGTAAAAAATTGTATGTCTTGAGTTACAAAACATTTTTTTTATAGATATCCCACTCGCATCCCACTAAGCGACAAAAAGGGTGTTAAAGGAAAACACATAAGCTTTCTTCTGAGCAAAAAAAAAAAACATTGTTTAAATTTAAAATTTGTTTATGAATATGGGGGTAATAATATCCATCTCATACAACAAAAATACTCGATTCATACTATGTATAATCATACACCAGACTAATATATACTCTTACACTACCATACCACTTAAGCTTCGATCCATAATCTAGACATACATTATGTTTTTTATCCATAGCAGAGAAATTCAATGAGATATTTCAATATGTTATCATATAAGTAAATTATAAACATATTTTGAATAAATATATGTATTTATCCAAATAAAAAGAAAAACAAGTAGTTTATGAATTTATTCAGTTTTTTGATTAAAAAACTACTACAATTTCTTTAGTTCTTCCATACAAATCCAAAAACTACCTTTAACTGGTTTTTGATGAAAATTTCAATATTTTTCAAATATACTAAACTAAAACATGCATACAATTTTAGTCAAAAAATATTTTAAAATAACTACAAACATAAGAAAGTGAAAATTAATTACAAAATAATTCAATTATGTTAGTGCATAGGTATGTGAAGAAATTATTATGTGTATATGTCAACCAAAGCATGATAATTTAGTTGTAAACCTATTGATTTTTCAAAAAAAAAAAAAAGCAATATGTTTATATTTTGATGCACTATAAAAATAAAAATTACAAAACGAATAGAAAATATTTCCAATTGGGAAAGTAAAAAGCATGATCAGTAATTTTTATTTATATACAAATCCAAATATAATTGGAGAATCTCCCCACAATCTTAATATAATACTTTTTATTATAACTAATAATCACCCCTATCGCGAATCAACATTTCACATGAAATATTTTCCCTTTTCCTTTTTTCGTTCATCAACTTTGTTCATATGAAAAAAATTCCCCTTGTTGTGAAATTTTTAGATGGAATTTTGTAAACAATAAACAGCTGTTACGAACAAAATCAACTATTGTGAATGTAAAGTTCATAATGATATTCCCGATAGCAATTTTCCCTTCGAGGGAAATGAATATTTCATGGGAACAAAATTTCTCATGTTATTGCCGATAGGGGTGAATATGTTACAAGAGTTTTAGAAGCAAGTAAGTGATATTTTAAATAAAATTATCAATATAATATATGATTAAAAAATTAAATAGGCAATAATGGTTATGCATAGTGATATTCGAATAATTACAATTAAAGAAATATGTATAATAAAATGGTTATCAGATAACTACATATATTATTTTTTTTTTTTTATCAAATACCACTTCTGATATCAGATAATAGAACTGACAGATATGATCTGATACCTGATAGTTGATCTGACATCAGTTAATATACCTGATACCTAATTTGATAGCATATATGATGCTAATATGAATTATCTTTCATCAGATCTTATGTCAATAAATAGATGATCTCGCATCTGATGTGACACTTAATTGTTAATCAGTTTGCTGATGTGATTCCTATTGTTGATGTGAGTAATGAATAAATTCATTCAGATAAATAGTCCATGTAATATTATTAAAAAGACATACACATTTTACATGTACATGCACATAGTAATTTTAATTGCTTTATTTACTTATGTATTAGTTATACCTTAATATTAATAGATGATGATTTCTTCATTTTATTATGAAAAAATGTATACTTAATGTAAATAGAAAATATAATTATAATACTAATTGAAATAATGATAAGTGATGCATGTCCAGTTACAGTATAGAATTTTAACTTTTCCAAATCAGTATTATTAGCCTTCAATATGTCAAAATCCATAAGTAGCCTCTCAAAATATTTATTGTTGTTGTTAAAAATTGTTGTGTCATTTGTTACTAGTGTAGTTTTAATTTTAGAATATTCCACCAACCATGATGACTTCGGAATAGAAGATTTTATTTTCGGTGTCAAATGTTGCGATGTAGATAAGGTTATTCCATCGTATATGGCGGTGCATCCAGATGGTAAACTTAATAATCCTTTTGAAGGTAGGGTAATCCATCTCCGATTTTGATGCTCACAGTCTACAATTAGTGTGAATTGGTTGAATACTGCAAATATCCATTGATTTTTTGTTGCTAATTCATTCCAAACACTTTTCATTATAACCTCTTGGAAATTACATTCAGCATGCCTGGATTGTTTTAGTGCTGAAACTTCGCATGATCGTTCTATAGCTGGTTTCCACGAAAGATTATCGATGCAATTTAATTCACCTTGGAGGTTTTTTGTACAATTATTAAGTTGTAAATTTGTCATTAAAAAATATAAATATAAATATTGGTATCAAAGTTATATACTATGTAATCATTGACTAAAGGTATAATTGAAGTGTTGTTTACTTTAACTGGTAGTCGAACCAGTTTATATACTTCAGAGTTATACATGTTAATTAATGGTATTTCAGCATTTATTACTACTCGATTATCTATTACAGTTCCTTTTATTTTCAACGAATTGAAAACTTCCTTTAATATATTCTCACTATGATTTCCTGGTAAAATCACATTTTCTGGTAAATTTTTTCTAATATTCATCAATTCTTCGTGCAATTGGTCATCTCTTAGAAAATCCAGATTTACATGACCATGGTTGACGTCATTTATGAGGTTTATGATAGAATATTGAACCTTATCATACTCATCTATCATTAAATTTAGGTGTCCTGTTATTACTTGAAATATTATAGTTAACCACCCTGCTTTAGTAATATTTTCCATTTCATCATCATAATTAATTAGATTAAGTTGACTATTTAATTTACTAAAATTATCATTAAGTTGTTCCATGCTCTTTTTTAATATATTTGGTGTTGAATCAACAAATGTACACAGTCAGAAGTTTTCGCTCGTGAATTAAAAAAACAGGAAGATAGAGAAGATGAAATTGATGAAGTATATTGAATCAAGTCTTATAATATGATTATTAGTTATAATAAAAAGTATTATATTAAGATTGTGGGGAGATTCTCCAATTATATTTGGATTTGTATATAAATAAATTTACTGACCATGCTTTTTACTTTCCCAATTGGAAATATTATCTATTCGTTTTGTAATTTTTATTTTTATAGTGCATCAAAATATAAACATATTGCTTTTTTTTTTTTTTTTGAAAAATCAATAGGTTTACAACTAAATTATCATGCTTTGGTTGACATATACACATAATAATTTCTTCACATACCTATGCACTAACATAATTGAATTATTTTGTAATTAATTTTCACTTTCTTATGTTTGTAGTTATTTTAAAATATTTTTTGACTAAAATTGTATGCATGTTTTAGTTTAGTATATTTGAAAAATATTGAAATTTTCATCAAAAACCAGTTAAAGGTAGTTTTTGGATTTGTATGGAAGAACTAAAGAAATTGTAGTAGTTTTTTAATCAAAAAACTGAATAAATTCATAAACTACTTGTTTTTCTTTTTATTTGGATAAATACATATATTTATTCAAAATATGTTTATAATTTACTTACATATATGATAAAATATTGAAATATCTCATTGAATTTCTCTGCTATGGATAAAAAACATAATGTATGTCTAGATTATGGATCGAAGCTTAAGTGGTATGGTAGTGTAAGAGTATATATTAGTCTGGTGTATGATTATACATAGTATGAATCGAGTATTTTTGTTGTATGAGATGGATATTATTACCCCCATATTCATAAACAAATTTTAAATTTAAACAATGTTTTAAATCAACATTTCCATGCAAAATTTGATTTTAAAACTTTGTTTAAATTTAAAAATTGTTTATGAATAAGGTCTTTAGAGTGTAAATAGAGTATAAAGTTAATATACAAAGGTATGGTTATGAAAATTGATATAAAGTATAAATATGTTTTATTAACGGACTTAGATATAGGCATACAATAGATAAATAGAGATGAAGTTCTCAAACAATAATAAAAACTCTCTCAAAAAAAAAATATATATACATATACATATATATATATATATATATATATATATATATATATATATATATATATATGTATATATACATATATATATATATATATATATATATATATATATATATATATATATATATATATATATATATATATATATATATTCATAGGCTTAGGTGTTTTCATTTGATTTTAAAGCTACATTCTTAGGATTTTGTGGATTGAATTTCATATATTTTAGATTATGTATGGGTCCAGGTATATAATGAGTGCAGTGTAATTGTCAACTAAATTGAGTTTATGCTTAGTAAAGGAAAATAATGATTAGATTGCGGTAAAAGTAGTAGTAGTAAATAGTAGACTTTAAATCGAGAATAAATGGGATATAAGGATTTTGTAAGTAAATATTAACTATAGTGTGATTAGTCAGTTATTAGTTTTATTTTAGTGATTTGTAGAGTTGGATATGACTTTATTATGAGTGGAGTATAAATGAATATGAGCTGAATATAAGTTAATAATGAGTGGATTATTAATATAAATTAAAGAAACATTAGTTAGTTCAGTTGATGTGGATAATGAAAAGTACATTGATATTAGATTATAAGTATAGTTTAAATTTGCTATTTTATTAAAGTGTCGTTAGAACATGATAGAATATTACAGTAGTATGCGAGTTTTGGTAAATAGTAATATTTAACAAAATATGATCAGTGTAATGAAATTGAGTATTATTAAATTATTAGTAGATAATCGTAGGTCAAATATGAGGTGGATAAAAATAGATTTTAAGTGTGTATAGATGTTAGTACAGTTATATTATATGTTAAATATAAGTAAGGCTAGTTTTACACCATGATTTTTACAACGTCGTTTTTTCTTAATTCCCTTTTGAAGTTGCTTCCAAAATCATGTTGCGTTTATACGATGAATTTTGGTTTCATGTCTTTTTTTGCAGCCAGGGTTGATTTTTATTGTTTAATCGGTTAATCTTCTTTATTAAACTTCAAAATCAGGAAAAGAATAAAACGGAACAAGAAGAAAAGAAATTAGTATAAAGAGAAATCTGAAAAAAGACACGAAAAACACAAATCGTGTCTATTTGTTTACCCCCCAAGCTTCTCTACACCGCTCGCCTACAAACTAAAAGAGACGTTGCAAAAGCAACGTTGTAAAAATCATCATGTAAACGCAGTGTAAGATATGAGTTGGGTATATGAGTAGCATAGCATATTTTTTTAAAGTATAAATTGAGTATGAAGGATTATGTTTAAAATAAAACAAATATTAATGTAGGAAACGGCGTTGAAGTTCAGTTTAAGTGTAATATGATCAGAATAAGTGGAATATTATGTGTTGATAATTTGTAGAGTATAGTATTAATAAATTGAGTATAGTGTTCATGTCTGAATGGATGGTATTGGTTTGCCCATCTCTGTCCTGTTGGGGGATGATGTTGCCATCAACAATTTGAATTGACTGCCAACTATAAAGCGCTGCTATGATATATATTTAGCTTTAAGTTAATTTTTTTCGTTAAGTCTTACTTTAACTTTATATCTAGTTTTTGCGAGCCAATCGTTGCTTAGCTTTTAAAGAAGTAAAGTTGAATTTTGATAATTTTTTGGTTTTTATATCGAGCCCTTTTTAATTCGTTTTTTAATAAAACAACCATTTTTGTACAAAAAACAATAGTTGAAAAAACATCAAAGGAAAGTGTTTTAATTTTCAATAAAACAAAACAAAATTGCTTTGTATAAAACAACCCCCTTTTTCTTTTTATTTAAATAAACCAAGTTGTTTGGAGACTTGGTGGAGAAATTTGCAGGTCCCACAAACTCGTGGAAACTTGGTGGATTAACATTGGTCCAGACGAACCGGATAATTTAGTGGGAAAAATTTTGCAGATAAATAAAAAGAGGTGATGTTTTTTTAATTTTATTGTTTTTTTAATATTTTGGTTAGAATATAAAATTCTACCAAAAACATTTATTTTGTTAGCTACACATCATTAAAGTAATGTAGTGTTTTGATCTGCATTATCATTCAATGGTTTGTGTATTAGCTAAAATTTAACCTGTATTTTTACCAACACTAAATAAAGGTGGTGCCTTGAGTCGTACTGTTTTTAGCTCAACAACACTGTCTTCGTATGACAGATGTCAATACTTGACATTTTGTTTCTTTGTATATACACACGTAAAAGAAAAATAACACAACAATAAAAGAAAAAAAAATTCGCACAGCATGTGCTGAAATTTAATTGTGTTTTCAAATATAAATATTTAAAAGTGAAAATAATAAAGATCGTTGTATTTTCGCAACTTTTTGTGTTAATAAATTAATTAAGATAATTTTTTGAATTAAATTAAATTTTTTACAAACAAATAAAAATCTATTAGAAAAATAAAAATTAGTTTAAAAATTGTTTTGTTTAATATTACACTTTGTATTAATATAAACACTTAAAAATCATAAATCTAATAATTCATCCTCTACAAGCAATGGCTAGGTTTTTGATTGTTTAATAATCAAAACAATTTATAAATTATAATACACAATAGAGCAACATCAAACTAAATTTTTAAGTGAAAAACTAGCATATCATCCGCTGGATTTTCTATGAGGAAATGGACCTCAAATGCTGAACAAATTCTTAACGGTTTACCAGCAGAACATCTTTTGAATGAAAACTTTTTAGAAATTAATGATGAAAGTGTGGCAAAAACTCTAGGTATACGATGGAATGCAAAACTTGATGAATTTTATTTTTCTACGTCCACAATATCATTGAAAGAAAATTTTACAAAACGGGAAGTTCTATCTACTATTGCCAAACTTTTCGATCCAGCTGGATGGTTAGGACCGATAGTAATTATAGCAAAAATATTGATGCAACAAATTTGGAGTGAGGGAACTGATTGGGATGAAATTATTTCAAAAGATGCTGGGATAAAATGGAGACAATTTCTTGTTGATTATGAATCGATAAACGATATTCATATTTCTCGTTGGGTAGGATTCAAACCTACGGCGATACTTGAAGTTCATGGGTTTTGTGACGCTTCTGAAAAGGCTTATGGAGCTTGTATTTACGTACGAGTCCATAATGGAGTTAATGCAATACATTCGCATTTATTACTAGCCAAATCAAGAGTTGCCCCTCTCAAGACTATTTCGTTACCACGTCTGGAACTTTGCGGAGCTCTTTTACTAGCAGACTTATTGGAAATTGTTAGAAAAGATTTAGATTTGGACCAAAATGGGACACGATTTTTCAATTGGTGCGACTCAATGATTGTTTTGGCTTGGCTTCAGAAGCCACCAAATTCGTGGACTACTTTCGTTGCTAATCGAGTTTCGAAAATTGTAGCAAAAACTGGCAAAGAATGCTGGAGACATGTGAGCTCAAAAGACAACCCGGCGGATTTAATTAGTCGTGGTGTTCGCCCACAAGACTTGATCGAAAGTCATCTTTGGTGGAATGGTCCTTCATGGCTTCGTTCTCCTTCTAATTATTGGTTATCTCCAACATGTGTAGATTTTGGCACAAGGGAAGAAGAGAGAACACATAAAGTTTTTTTCTCGTATTTTAAATCATATTCTGATCTTTTGGAGAATTTTTCGTCTTACGGCAGAGCGCTCAGGGTAATGGCATATGTAGTAAGAGGAATTAATGGAATTCTTAAAATTAACCAACATTTGTTTACTTCGTTGGACATTTCATCAGATGAATTGAAATCTGTGAAAGAAAAACTGATTATTGTTGCTCAGAAAGTTGACTTTGCTGATGAATATCATAAACTTTCGGAGAAAAAATTGCTAACTAATAGCAAAGTATTGAATTTAAATCCGTTTTTGGATGAAAAAGGTATGATACGTGTAGGAGGTCGCTTGGCGAACGCACCGAATTTGACCTATAATGAGAAGTTTCCCATTTTATTACCATCCAGTTGTCAATTTGCGAGACTTTTTGTGAAATTTATTCATGATATTACACTGCATGGAGGTAATCAACTTATGTTGAGGGTGCTACGTACACAGTTTTTCATTCCCCGGGCCAAGAATTTGATAAAAACTATAATAGGCCGCTGCAAAACATGTACTATTCGAAAAAAGGCAACACATAGTCAAATTATGGGAGCACTTCCTACACTTCGAACAATTATAACTCGACCTTTCACCACGACTGGTGTTGACTTTGCCGGCCCCTTTGATATTCGAAATTATACGGGCCGAGCTTGCTTGATAACGAAGGGTTATGTTTGTGTTTTCATATGTTTCGCTACAAAAGCAATTCATCTAGAAGCAGTCAGTAGTTTGTCAACTCCCGCGTTTTTGGCGGCTTTTTCTCGATTTGTATCTCTTCGTGGTTGTCCAAAGAATATGTATTCAGACAATGGAACCAATTTCGTCGGTGCGTCGAGAGTTTTAAAGACTGAATTTCGTAGTTTCCTTCGTGACATAGGTTCCGAAGTAAACTCTGGATATGCACATCAAGGAATAAACTGGCATTTTAATCCTGCTAGTGCCCCTCATATGGGGGGTTTATGGGAATCGGGGGTTAAAAGTTTTAAACACCATTTTCGTAGAATTGCCGGAGGTTTGAAATACACATTTGAGGAATTTTCTACATTGTTAGCGCGAATAGAATCTTGTTTGAATTCGAGACCTTTATGTCCATTATCGGAAAATGTTGACTGTTTAGATTGTTTAACGCCAGGCCATTTTCTTACTGGTGGCCCACTATTAGCACCTCCTGAAGTTGAAGTTTTGGAAGCTCCGATATCTATTCTAAATCGTTGGCAGAGAGTTAAAGCCTTGAATCAACGTTTGTGTGCTAGATGGAAGGATGAATATTTGAAGGATTTGCAAAAACGTAATAAATGGAAATATGTGCGGAAAGACATGCAAATCGGTGATATGGTAGTCATTCGGGAAGATAACTTGCCTACAAACGAATGGCGTTTAGGTCGCGTAGACAAGCTGAATATTGGTAAAGATGGCCACGTTAGAGTTGTTGAGTTAAGGACAGCACGTGGCTCAATAGTAAGACCAGTTGTGAAGTTAGTGGTACTTCCAACTGACTAGTCTTTTTTAATTTTTTTCCTACAGACATTTTTCAGAAACAATATGGTAAATCCTCGCAATAATGCTGAAGGTCGTCAAACCTCAAAAAAGATAATTTGCCGGATTTGCCTCAAAAATCATCCCTTAAAATCCTGTCACAAATTTTTGCAAGTAGACTATGAAGAGAGAATGCGACTGGTCTCCATTTATCGCTATTGCGCGGGCTGTTTGGCTCATGACCATACTTGGCGTACTTGTGAAAGTACGGGCCGATGCGGACGATGTGGTGACATGCACCACACATTGCTTCATAAGGAAGGTAGAGGTACTTTGTCCACGCACAGAAGAAACCAGCGTCATCGTCGAGGAACTAATTCGTCCGATCGCCGAGAGTCAACCGAACCCAGTTCGTCGAGAAGCTCTACCAGGGATCGTCGGTTAACAAATGGTCATGAGAGCGAGAGACCTAGCACGTCTCAAGCCCTTGTTTTAAGGAAGAACAAGGACCGTAACGCCCGCCGCAGACGTAATCGTAGGACAAAAAATGCGTTTAAAAGGAGCACCGTCGCAGGAACCGTGATGGGACCACCAATAAATGTAAGCGGGTCAGTGTTGCTGAAGCCAACGGCTATGGTAAACATTGAATCAAATGGGCGTTTCATTAGTGAACGTGCCATAATAGACGCCAACTCAGAGGTATCCATTATCTCGGAAGAAGTGGCTCGAAGAATATCTGCTCGTAGAATTAACGTGGGCGACAAGGAGAAGTGCCTCATTAGAATTGGTGGTAACCACGGTTCCAGCACCATAATTGAGGTTTATGCCGAAATCAAGCGGAATCTGAACATGATGGCACCACCGAGATCAGTCGATGGTAGTATTTTAGACGAATTCCCAGGGCTGCAATTGGCAGATCCGCATTTTAATTCATCGAGTGCAGTAAATCTTTTATTGGGTGGTGACGTCTATAGCCGAATTATAAGAAATGGAGTGTATGGAGGGTCCTTCGGCAAACCACTTGCACAATACACAATTTTTGGCTATATCATTTCTGGATTGTGTTCATCTTAGAGTTTGTATGGAATTACATTCTTCGTTATTTTTTAAATTGTTTTAAATAATGAACAAGAATTAAATTTTTTGTATTTTATTCTTTTTTAGTTTTCTTATTTTTTTCTTTTTGGTCTTTGGATGGCTTCACAAACTTGGATTACTATGGGATGGAGTCACCACATTTAAATATTTATTGCTTTGTTTTGAAATAAATGGAATTTTGAAATTTTGAATTTTTTGAAGTTTTTCGTTTGCTCTTTTTTCTATTTTTTATTAGCTTTAGGTTTTCTACAATTGGTTTTTGAGTTGCTGTACAGCAAGGGCGCCGGAATGTTCATGTCTGAATGGATGGTATTGGTTTGCCCATCTCTGTCCTGTTGGGGGATGATGTTGCCATCAACAATTTGAATTGACTGCCAACTATAAAGCGCTGCTATGATATATATTTAGCTTTAAGTTAATTTTTTTCGTTAAGTCTTACTTTAACTTTATATCTAGTTTTTGCGAGCCAATCGTTGCTTAGCTTTTAAAGAAGTAAAGTTGAATTTTGATAATTTTTTGGTTTTTATATCGAGCCCTTTTTAATTCGTTTTTTAATAAAACAACCATTTTTGTACAAAAAACAATAGTTGAAAAAACATCAAAGGAAAGTGTTTTAATTTTCAATAAAACAAAACAAAATTGCTTTGTATAAAACAACCCCCTTTTTCTTTTTATTTAAATAAACCAAGTTGTTTGGAGACTTGGTGGAGAAATTTGCAGGTCCCACAAACTCGTGGAAACTTGGTGGATTAACATATAGTGTTAATATGGAATAGTCTTTAAAAGATCAAGCATTATTATTATTATTTGGGTCGATGTCATATTAAAAATCATATTAGATGAAAATTAAAAATCTCTAAAAATTATTATTATCATAAATAACCATTTACATACTTAGATATGTAAAAACCTTAGATTTGGAAAATTTAATGTTTGGTTTTTTTTTAATACTTATTACGGATTTACTATACTCCCTTTCACGTAATTGGTAGTTAGTATAAAAAATATACATAATCACACAGATTGTGCATATATTTTTCATCTATATATTATAATTAATGAGACTAATTATAATATCGTAAAACCCTAATAATAGAAACGTAATATAGATAAATAAAAAAAAAAATAATTGTAAAAATATCTATAGAAAATAAACAAAGTAAGTATTTTTCTTATTTCACGGGATTTCCTAACATTTATGTGGAACAATTTCATAAATTTTTTTTTTTTTAGAAAATTCAATAATTTTTTTTAAAAATATTACTTAATTATTATTAATCAAGAGGATAAATATACTATTTATAAAGAAAATATCATATAGAAAAATAAATTACAAATTGTTATATTATTTCCTATGTTGTTCTTTCTGATTAGCATAATAAGGTGAACGCGATTGTATGTAGTTGTTTAGTTCTTCACATCATTTTTGGAAAATTTTAATTGAAAATTCATGTAATTCATCTAATATAAAACAAATGTCTATAATAAAAAATAAATAATAGTTTTACCTTTTATATTATTGTTATTTACTGCTGTGGATAAATGGAGAACAGAGTAAATTTTATTGATACTTTTTTTTTATTTTTTTTTAATCCATAAATGTTATCTAGATGTGTAGAATCCAAAGATATGAGGTTTGTATACTTTTTGCTGTTGATCTTAATCTGTAATTTCACAACCATTTGAATTATTAATATCCCAACTAATGAGAAATTAGTCCATACAATTAAACATTGTTTTATATAAAAGTCTGGATTATACCAAGAATCGTAAAACATACATATCGAAAACGATTGATGGTGTTTAAGAGTGAATATACTGAATAGACGCGTAGCATAACAGTTACCTTTTAAATAATTGTGCAGATTGTCTCTGATCATTTTGCATACAATAAAATATATTAACATAATTAGATTGAATTGTGTGCGGATGTCATCTCATTTATAAGCATACATTTTCATATTTGAAGTACTCATATTTAGTTATGATAAAATATAAAACAAATGTACAAAAGTTATACAATCCGGATGAATAAATGTAATACAAAATTCGAACTAAAGAAAGAAAAATCTAAAGAATACAACTCACCTTAAAGAAAAATCAAGATCGTGACAAGAATCATAAAACTAACATTTGGTGTGTAAAACAACCCTGAAACAGAACAAAAATATACGAAGAAGAGAAATTGTGATCGAACCCAATCCATCAATCACAATTTAGCTCATCAAGCTCTTTAAAGGACTGCAGGTAATAAATTCTAAAATCAATACAATGAAAATTGACCTTTAAATATTACCATCAAAATTAACCAGTTTTACTCTCCTACACAATTCCACTATCCTCCTCTAGTATCTCATATGCATTGACATTAAAGATCCGGAGGTAAAATATCCATCAAAATTCAAACAATCGATGAAAAATCTAAAGAAAATTGTGGATCGTGCCAAGAATCATTAAACAATAATTTTGTGTGTGCAACTACCATTAAAACAGAACAAGAATACTACAAAGGATGGTTCTGATCTTACACATTGTAATATATGACATACTTATTATCTGTAGTTAATAAAGATGCTGCGAATGAAAATGTTAATTAATTATACATATATAAGAATTTCATAAATGAATATTAATTTATAAAGCAATGGAAAATTACCCTAACTAAAAAATCTGATTAAATGTGATCGTATTTTGAAGTGCGCGCAAATCAACTGTACTCAATTATCCTTATGCTTTGAATTAAACATTGACAACCGTATTTATAACCAAAATTTAGCATGCATTTAACATACGAGCTATTTAAAATGTATTTCTTATCCACTCGCTAAACGAATGTTAACGAACAATCAAAGACTTGCTAAGTCTTTAAACAACAGCTGTCACAAAGTAAATTTGTTAATATATGTACGTGAAACATATTATTCAACTTTTGTATGGGAATAAAATAAAATTAATTAATTCCACATTTTGTTCTTCTTTTTATGATTTGAGGGAAAACACTTAAATAGAAATGTCAATAAGTACATCAGAGTTGATTTATTTTTTAAATAGTTCGCAATACATCATCACACTTTTCAGACTTGATTTTCGAATTGTTTATTGACTGCCAAAAATGCATTAGAAATAAACTTTTTGCTAGCTCTCTGCTAAGCCTAATCGTTCTGCTAGTTAGCAGATCGTTGTGTGGCTAATTTTTCGTTATAGATACGGCCATGAGTTTCATGCATGCATTAAACGAATATGAAAACATGAAAATGATGGAAACTATTCATGGGAAGCATTTCATCAACTGCTCAAGAACATGTAAAATATGCGAAATTGAATCAAATACATGCCAATGTTTTAATTTTACTATATTTAAAATTAATAAATAAAGATATTTTTCATAAATGTAAAACTATGTACAAAATTATTTTAGTTATAATACAACAAATATAAAATAATATATAAAAACCTAAAATAGTTTCAATAAACAGAAAAACCCACATAAATTCTAAAAATCTCATTCAAGAAATAAAAAAGGTATTGCAATTGGAAAATTTACCAAAAGAGATAGTAAAAACAATTTTAAAATTACAAAAAGAGAAAAAATTATAGAACACTTACAGTTATCCAATCAATTTGTGGTCTTGTAATAAACAAAGGCTGTAAATTAATAAAGATGCTGCGAATGAAAATGTTAATTAATTATACATATATAAGAATTTCATAAATGAATATTAATTTATAAAGCAATGGAAAATTACCCTAACTAAAAAATCTGATTAAATGTGATCGTATTTTGAAGTGCGCGCAAATCAACTGTACTCAATTATCCTTATGCTTTGAATTAAACATTGACAACCGTATTTATAACCAAAATTTAGCATGCATTTAACATACGAGCTATTTAAAATGTATTTCTTATCCACTCGCTAAACGAATGTTAACGAACAATCAAAGACTTGCTAAGTCTTTAAACAACAGCTGTCACAAAGTAAATTTGTTAATATATGTACGTGAAACATATTATTCAACTTTTGTATGGGAATAAAATAAAATTAATTAATTCCACATTTTGTTCTTCTTTTTATGATTTGAGGGAAAACACTTAAATAGAAATGTCAATAAGTACATCAGAGTTGATTTATTTTTTAAATAGTTCGCAATACATCATCACACTTTTCAGACTTGATTTTCGAATTGTTTATTGACTGCCAAAAATGCATTAGAAATAAACTTTTTGCTAGCTCTCTGCTAAGCCTAATCGTTCTGCTAGTTAGCAGATCGTTGTGTGGCTAATTTTTCGTTATAGATACGGCCATGAGTTTCATGCATGCATTAAACGAATATGAAAACATGAAAATGATGGAAACTATTCATGGGAAGCATTTCATCAACTGCTCAAGAACATGTAAAATATGCGAAATTGAATCAAATACATGCCAATGTTTTAATTTTACTATATTTAAAATTAATAAATAAAGATATTTTTCATAAATGTAAAACTATGTACAAAATTATTTTAGTTATAATACAACAAATATAAAATAATATATAAAAACCTAAAATAGTTTCAATAAACAGAAAAACCCACATAAATTCTAAAAATCTCATTCAAGAAATAAAAAAGGTATTGCAATTGGAAAATTTACCAAAAGAGATAGTAAAAACAATTTTAAAATTACAAAAAGAGAAAAAATTATAGAACACTTACAGTTATCCAATCAATTTGTGGTCTTGTAATAAACAAAGGCTGTAAATTTTCAATCAAAACAATGATCACGTACTTTTAAATATTACCTGCATAATCAACCCTCAAAATTACCTGATTTTACTCTCCCACACAATCTCACTACTCTCTCTCAACAATTCTCATTATCCAACTAGAATCCCATTAGGACAAGTAAGCACTTTGTCACCATACCACTCAAATTCCAATTAGAAACAAGCGGCGGCATTCCTTTGATGCCCAAGATCCCCATTCCCTATCTACTGGGAGAAATGATTTGGAGAAGAACTGGAAATGTTTACGTTACAAAATGGAAGGACAAACTCGATGTTTTATCCATAACTACGGCACATCACCCATGTCTTATCGAAGTATCCAATAGAAGAGGCCAAAAGCAGATGAAACCAATAGACGTTGTTGCTTATAATGAAAATATGGGAGGAATTGATCGATCCGACCAACTATTATCATATTATTCTAGTCCAAGAAAAACTATTAGATGGTATAAAAAGGTCCTGTTTCATATCCTGGATATGGCTGTGTGGAATTCTTTTTTTAAAGCAAGGATCTCGTGAATTACATATCAAGGACCTAAATCTAAAGATCTAAAGCCACAAGGAGAATCTCCTTCAATAGATTTGAGTACTCAGCACTTCCCATAAACAAGCTTTCAATAAAAAAAACTGTTTTAATTTAAAATTATCATTTAATGTTAGCATAAAAATATAGTTTTTAATAAAAAATAAAAGATACCTTTTTAAAAAAACTTTTTTATTTTTCTTCATATTAATGACGGCATGTCCCGCAATTATATTCTGGGAGCTAAATAAACTTCATAAAACTAAATGACGGGAATTTCCGTCCTTAAGGAATTCCCGCCTTTTGTTATACACTGCTACATATATCATTGAAAAATTAAATGCGTGAATTCCCGTCATTTGATCCACAGTCAAAAAAAATTATTAAACGATAAAAAAGCGGGAATTGCCGCTCTTAACTTTTATATGAAAAAAATATGTGATTCTCTTGGTAGCTACAGCTAAATTCATGTGCGGCCGAAAGGGTTAAAGGCATTGTTGAGGCAAGTTGGCAAATTATATTAATACTTAAAATTTATATATGTTTATAAAAATGTGTTTAAGACAAAGAATAACAAGAAGGGAAGCCTCTCATTTTTTTTACAACAACTTCTCTATCTTCTTACATACAAGTAGTATCAGGGCACACTTAGAAAGGTGACTGCATCACTACAACAATACAAAAACAACAGGTACTTTGTTTTTGTTAAAATGTAGGTGAACTGTCAAAGTTGCCTGTTGTTGTTTTTGCTTTTGGGTTAGTTATATTTTTCGCCACAACAACCACAAGTGAATTGACAATTCAAACTGAATAAAAAAAATAATCAGCTGTTTCATCGCAGTCACCTTTCTAAGGGTGCCCTGAGTAGTATCAAGGTATATTAATTATAAGGTAGTCTTATCAGAACAGCTGATCGTTTTTTGCTACTATGTTCATTTTTCGCCGTGGTGCAGAATCAATGTCAAACTTTGTTTTGCTGTTAAATTCGTTTATGTTGTAAAACCAATATTATACTACACGAAATTAGTTTTATTTTTAAAAACATTAAATTAAATTACAAACAGATTCAAATTTATAAACATTTTTTGTTTAACAAAAATTCTGTTTTTGACATTTTTCCCTGACAGCCAATTCGCCTTCAAATGCATGCACAATGTCAAGGCGTATTTAAGAAGGTGACAGCAGTGGCGAATTGAAATAAATACAGGCGAATTCACTTATTTTTTATATATAGAGTTTGACATACGGACGTACGGGCGAATATTTTTTATATATGGGGCATTTCACGTCAAGTGAATCAACTTTTGAAATCGATGTCTTCCGATCGCGATGAAATTTGCACCAATGTTAGTTCTATTGGATAGTAATTCGGACACCATTTTTCAACAAGATCGGTCAAGAACTCTCTGAGTTATAGGAAGTCAAAATTTGACATTTTGGCCAAACAGGTGTTTTTTTTTATCCATATAACTTATTACCTATTGTTCTTAGCAAAATGTGTCCCAAATAGTTTAGATAGCTATTTATGCAATCTTTCGAAAAAAAAATAAAAAAATTTAATAAAATATTTTTGATTTTTTTTTAAATCAAAAATATTTTTGACTTTTTTTTTCAAAATGGGCCCTTTTTATTTTTTTTTATTTTTTTTAAGAAAGCTTAGGTCTTTTCCTAAGCGACCTATATGGTCGCTTAGTGGGATGCGAGTGGGATATGTATCAAAAAAAATATTTTGTAACTCAAGATTTAAAATTTTTGAATTTTTTTGCAAAATCAAAAACTTTGTTGAAAAAAATGGACCCATTTTTTAATTTTTTTTTTTTGCTCAGAAGAAAGCTTATGTGTTTTCCATTACACCCTTTTTGTCGCTTAGTGGGATGCGAGTGGGATATCTATAAAAAAAATGTTTTGTAACTCAAGACATACAATTTTTTACTTTTTTTTGAAAAATCAAAAACCTTTTTGACTTTTTTTTTCCAAAATGGACTCTTTTTTTATTAATTTTTTTTTCTCAAAAGAAAGCTTAGTTCTTTTCCTTTAAAACCTTTTTGGTCGCTTAGTGGGATGCGAGTGGGATATCTATCAAAATAAATGTTTTGTAACTCAAGACAAAGGTTTTTAAATTTGCACTATTTTAATTTTTTTCATATTTGTGTGTAAACCTTAAAAATTAAACTTACGCAGAGAAACTAGACACATTAGCCTTTCCGATGGTATGTAACATACCCAACTAAAATTTCATAGCCTCGATACTGTAATACCCATAATATGTTAACCTCAGGAATAAAAATCACTTTTTTTCTATGGAAATGTTGAATAATTTAATTTTGTTATTTATTTGTAATAATAATTAATTTAATATATAATAATAATAATAATAAAAAGATGAATAATTTAGTAAAATTTAATCTTAATCACAATAGATCAATTTATATAATAACTATTTTTACACTTAATTTATGAAGTTTTTAAATTTTCAAATATCCATACTTTTATCCTCCTTATTTGTCACCTTTATTAGCTGCTTTTTTTTGTCAATCCTTTCTTGGCGTTATTAGATTCAGCTACTGATTTCGCTGCTGGCTTCTTTTTTGGCTTTGGAAAGAAATCGCATTGAGTAGATGCAGAAAACTTTTTTAATTTGAGTCTTCCATCGACAAGCGGTATGAAAGCATGGTATTGAGCAGTGCCATCGATTGTTACCGCAGCATCGAATCTGCTCTTTAGTGTTTTCAATGTTTCCTCATGATCCTCTTTGCTACTAAAAACTATTTTAGTTTCTTTACAATAATTCTTTGCCCAATGGAATAAAGCACTCGCATCTAAGATGCGATCCTGATGAGAGCACTGGAGGCTATACTTCGCTGCATTTCTTTTGAGGTTTGCTCCAATACCATCACATGCTCCTTTACCATGAGCAGTAGGATGAAAATGCCACTCAGCTGGCATTCCAAAATCTTTTTCATGAGCTGTAAGATTTGCGAAGCTACTTTTGTTTTGAAAATGTTGACGAGCTCCGTCCGAAACGTAGTATACCTTTTCTACTGTAAATTTTGATTTTAGATAATTTAGTATTATCTTCTGGTACTCATAAACTGCAACGGTGTCATGTTTTAAATCGTCGGATATGATTGCCATACTTTTGTGTTCCAGGTTTTCTTCTTTCATGTAGTAAATAACTACTGTGAATATAGTTGCTTGGTCGTTATTGAAGTGGAATGCTTGTATGGAATCCTGAAGAACATATTTATAGTTCTCTGCGAAATCAAATGAAATAATGAATTCACCAGACTTCAAATGTGTTTTCAAGTCCTTGAAGAATGACCACTGCTCTTTGACTAAAAAGTCATGGGTTCTCAAATTTAGCAATCCTCTACACAATTCTTCCACAAAATCATCCACATTTAAAATTATGGTTTTCAGTGTGCATCTTTCAGTCTGAAGCCAAGATTCAAATTTTAACTCCTCAATACATTCTCGATCAAAAGAGTTGATTACATTTTCTTTGATGGATGTGGTTTCCGGGCAATTCGAACATTCACCTAAGTGGCAAGAAGTTGTAGCATTAGGGCACATAGTCAATTTAAGGCAATCGCGGTAATGGTGTAAATCTTCTGATGAATCATATTTTAAGTAATTTAAGTTGATTTCCTTCAACATCAATTTAACATTTTCATGGTAAATACAAACACATACTGTGTGAGTTCCGCTGCTTCCTGCCAAAACGCAATGTTTTGGCCTCAGTTGTGTAAATTTTGTGAATCCAATTTTGAAATCCTCGTATTCAGATTGAAATGTTGCGAATAATTCATTCAGGTTACAGAGAACCATTCTCTTCTGCATTTGAACTTTCTTGCCATCGATTCGTACAGACATCCAGTCTTTCATCGCTGGCATCAGGCGACTCATATCATCTCGCTGATAAAACTGAGTTATTAGAGATTTAGTATCGCACTCCAAAGTTTTTCCCTTCTTTTTGTTTGGGAGTGTGAGAATCCCATGCTCAGCAACCAATTGTTTAGCAATTCTTGCTTTTCGTTGAGACGTTCCAAACTCAGTCATTGTTTTTGCAGAACTCCATGTTCTTGGAGCAAGCGTGAGAAGTTGGATTCTTTCAGCTTCACTCTGTGACGTTTTGTATTTCTCTTTTATTTGTTCAAGAACTTCTACTGCATCCTTATGGTATTGGTTTCGACACTCATTCGTTGAATTTGAAAAGTTAGAATAACCATCATCATCAACAGTTCTGTCTTCATTCTCGGAATTACTTTTGTCTTCATCTGGAATAACTTCAACGCAAGGCTCATTACTATTCAAATTCGGTAATTCGTTCAACTTTCCGAGCTCTTTCCTGCATGATCCACAAATTTTCAATCGTTTCTCCTCAATACAAACTCAGTCATTGTTTTTGCAGAACTCCATGTTCTTGGAGCAAGCGTGAGAAGTTGGATTCTTTCAGCTTCACTCTGTGACGTTTTGTATTTCTCTTTTATTTGTTCAAGAACTTCTACTGCATCCTTATGGTATTGGTTTCGACACTCATTCGTTGAATTTGAAAAGTTAGAATAACCATCATCATCAACAGTTCTGTCTTCATTCTCGGAATTACTTTTGTCTTCATCTGGAATAACTTCAACGCAAGGCTCATTACTATTCAAATTCGGTAATTCGTTCAACTTTCCGAGCTCTTTCCTGCATGATCCACAAATTTTCAATCGTTTTGACAGCGTAGGGAATTTTTTTAATAAGCCGTCGGAAATATTTCGCATATCTGATGATCTGTGCTTTATTTTGTTAAAGGGATTAAAACAAAAAGACGAATAAATTTCATTTTCAA
The DNA here is from genome assembly GCF_958450345.1 of Calliphora vicina. NCBI lineage: Eukaryota > Metazoa > Arthropoda > Insecta > Diptera > Calliphoridae > Calliphora > Calliphora vicina. The sequence continues at coordinate 297,269 of NW_027052672.1, forward strand.
CCTTAGCCTTTTTAGAAGTCGTAGACATTTTGAATTTTGTAAGTATTTATGTAAATAACACACGTCTTAACTTTAACGCTGTTTCTAAAAAACTGATTTCCGTATGTCTTCAGAATGACAATAAATAGTTTTTAAGATCATATAGGTAGTACGTTTTAATGAATGAGTCTAAAATCTTTTATTAGGGTCAAGAAGGGCTTACATACTAAAGTACCTAGTTTAACCAAATGTTACAAATAATAATAAAAATAAACCACCATATAAATAACCTACCTGTCAACTTCTACCTCTCCACCCACTTCTTAAAGTCAAATGTCATAAAATAATAAATAAACTGGTACTTCGGAGAAGGGCCATAAAATATTTCCACTTGATTCCAAAAATTTGTTTCTAGGGCACCTGATATTTTAACAATGAAAATCACGTGCGCTGAAAACTACCTCTAGGATTGACTAAAAAAGCCGCAAGATACAAAACTCAGACAAATTTTGGGGGTGAAAAATTAATAGCGGTCGGCCTCATATTGCACCCCTCCAGTGGCTATTATCGGTCAGTTGTTGTGGTTTTTATTTTTAAGGTTTTAGAAACACTTACACACAAATATGAAAAAAATCAATTTAAAAACATTTGTCTTGAGTTACAAAACATTTATTTTGATAGATATCCCACTCGCATCCCACTAAGCGACCAAAAAGGTTTTAAAGGAAAAGACCTAAGCTTTCTTTTGAGAAAAAAAATTAATAAAAAAAGAGTCCATTTTGGAAAAAAAAAGTCAAAAAGGTTTTTGATTTTTCAAAAAAAAGTAAAAATTGTATGTCTTGAGTTACAAAACATTTTTTTTATAGATATCCCACTCGCATCCCACTAAGCGACAAAAAGGGTGTTAAAGGAAAACACATAAGCTTTCTTCTGAGCAAAAAAAATGGGTCCATTTTTTTAAAAAAAGTCAACAAAGTTTTTGATTTTGCAAAAAAATTCAAAAATTTTAAATCTTGAGTTACAAAATATTTTTTTTGATACATATCCCACTCGCATCCCACTAAGCGACCATATAGGTCGCATAGGAAAAGACCTAAGCTTTCTTAAAAAATATTTTGAAAAAAAAAGTCAAAAATATTTTTGATTTAAAAAAAAAAATCAAAAATATTTTATTAAATTTTTTTAATTTTTTTTTCGAAAGATTGCATAAATAGCTATCTAAACTATTTGGGACACATTTTGCTAAGAACAATAGGTAATAAGTTATATGGATAAAAAAAAACACCTGTTTGGCCAAAATGGTGTCCGAATTACTATCCAATAGAACTAACATTGGTGCAAATTTTATCGCGTTGGTTCACTTGACGTGAAATGCCCCTTATAAATTATAATACTAAAAATGTGAGTTTTAAAACAGTATCAATTGCAGATTGTTCTTTTGGTGCAACTATACCACTTATTATGCAATCGTTGTTATGTTATTTTACGTTATGTTGTTTTAGTATTGTTGTAATTGTTGTAGGGACGAGTACACCTTATATGAATTCGCCTTGAACTAAAGTTTTCCCGGAAATATTTTAAATAAAACTGATATTTTACTGGATTAAATGGATATTTTCTTTTAACCTTCGCTTTACCAATACCCACCCGGGTGACCTTATCAGTTTTGTTGGCTTAATAATTTTTTTAAATTTGTTTCGATTTAAATGAAATTTAGACTCACTGAACAAATTTTAGAGTTCTATATAATTTAATAAAAACATTTTAAACTTTTTATAAGGTTTTTTCGATTTTTTAAAATTTTGTTCGTCGCATATATGAATAGAAGTGGTGGGATTTTTTTCTGGACGATTTAAAGATCTATAGGCTTGCTTAAGCATATTGAATGAGTTGACGTATAAAATAGTTTTGATTTGCATTTTAAATTAATATGTATGTAATTCAATAAAGTTTTGTTTAATTATGTCATTAAAATTTATTTTTCTCAAAAATCATTTAAAATATTTTTCACAATCCATACAAAACTTAATGTCGTTCAAATTAGTGATATATTGCATGAAATTTAATTAGTAACCGAGGAAAAAGATTTAACTTTCACACCATTTTCATTTAAATTGCAACAAATGTTTGGATTTATTATCTTTTTATAATTTTTAAAATAACGTTTATAAAAATATATAAATTAATTGAATAAATAATTAAAAATTGTACTAAAATATTAGGAGTGAGTATTTTATCAAAATATCAAAAATAACACTACTCGACATCCAAAAAGGGCTCCTCGTGTAAACCATACTTTTATATATGTAATTATAGCTCGCTGAAAATAAATATGGTAACAATTTTAAATTCGTACCTGCAGTTTTCGAGATATTTCCACTATTATGTTTTCACTAAAAGTCCTATTTTTTTAAAGTTTTACCTTAGGAACGTGGAATTTAGTTGAAAAAGTTAAGAACTTATTTAGTTTTAAAATCTGTGGAAGTTGAGCTCCTAATTAAGTACCATTTTTTAATATTTAAGGATGTTACCAGGATTATGCAATTCAATTGCAAATTTTAATATAAAACATTCACCCGATTCACGGTTGGCATATGCGTTTTGGACCACCTACAGTTTCGTACTAAATTAAAGATTAAATGCAACATGTTTCTTTAATCTAGTACCAAACTGTTGATGTCGCAAAACGCCTACGCCAAAAGCGATAAGGATGGTTAATCGTAAAATTGTCTAGTTTCCGTGGTACTCAAACA